>NC_084523.1:88101-355601 GCF_024500385.1 Phyllopteryx taeniolatus
CATAAACTTCTAGCCTTACTGCCTTTCCACCTGGTCTCCTGGACACACAATATATCAACCTTTCTCCTCATCATCATGTCAACCAACTCCCGAGATTTTCCTGTCATAGTCCCAACCTTCAAAGTCCCCACATTCAGTTCTAGGCTCTGTGCTTTCCTCTTCTCTTTCTGCCGAAGAACCCGCTTTCCACCTCTTCTTCTTCGACTTCGACCTACAGTAGCTGAATTTCCACCGGCGCCCTGCAGGTTGACGGAGCTGGTGGCGGACGTTGTTAACCCGGGCCACGACCGATCCGGTATGGAATTCTTTGGATGAACGCCCATATTTGTTTGGCGTTTTAAGCCGGATGCCCTTCATGACGCAACCCTCTGCATTTATCCGGGCTTGGGACCGGCCTACAGTTTGCTCTGGCTGATGCCCCCCATCGGGCTGCATTAGTTTGTCGTACATTGATGGTTTTTAGTCTTATTATAAGCACTCCTATACACATTTAGGGGCGTCATGGGTTTACTGTACAGCAAAAAGTGAATTGCATTTAATATTTCAGTTAAGCAACTGAGCTCCCAAGCAGAACATTTCCTCCGCACATTCCGTGCTTATTATTCATCATCCAAGATAAGGTTCACTACTTTTTTTTAATTTTTTTTTTCTTACATCAGATTTGTTCATTAACAGTGGTTAACGTCTATATACAGAAATACACAAAATGTGACTTCAAAAATTGCCCGTAGAATTCATCAGGTTTTCCAAACACTGGAACATATTTTTTCCAGTTCTTGAATCAGAAGCCTCACCATTGTAACCATCCTGGTTGATCTCTCCCAGATTTTCCGCAGCCAGGCCAAACATGGAGTCCTTCTGTCCGTCTATCCTGGTGGGGATGACCTTGTCCCATTTTCCGGCTTTGTTGACGTCGACATACGTAGAGCCTCAGATTTCGCTGTCCTTCTTAATGTACTGAGGCGCTCCCACCACAATATCCTCGCAGTTCTCAAACAACAGGTATTTATTTATCTTTCTGACGACTTTGAGTTGACTGAACTTAAAAGTCATTCACTGCCAGCCTTCTGAGTTAACATGGATATTAGACATCTAAAGCAGTCAATGGCAGTGAAATTTGTAGATATTTCAGGTATTTGTATATTACTTGAGTATTTAGTTCATGACGACATTTTACTTTTACTCCCTACATTTAAAAAAAAGAAGCAGATCAAAAAGATATCTGTACTTTCGACGACTTGCTTCCTTTCAGTATGAGCACTCTGTAAGCCAATAAGAGGTCAACTATTTTGTGTGCAAAGACAGGCAAAATGTATTTGGACCTTTTAATGAAGGACACTTTCATAGTCTGTACTCTTTGACTTTGACTTAAGTACAGGAGTTGAATGAGTACGTCTAAGTTTCTGGATTTTGACTTAAGTACAGAGTGATGCGTGAGTGCTTCACCGAGGTAGCTGCTGGCAGGAGAGGGGACGAGATCAAGGTTCTTCTCTTTTTCATCCCCTGCCTCGAAAGGCCCGTCATCGTAAATGCCCATCTCGAGGCATTCTCGCTCCACATTCTGAATTTTTTTTAACTTTTATCCTTGACTGAGTTTGCTGTAACGCCCCGTCAAATTTAATGCTTAACATCGATCTCTCAGCATTAAATGTAACAAGCAATCACGTATTCATAAGGGTCACCTTTCCAGTTGTATGCTCCAGGAGCCCCAAAGAAGAAGTAATGGTAGTCTTTGTCAAAAGTTGCGGAGAGGCCCTGCTGGCAGGAGCAGAACATCTTGTGACTTCTAGGCCTGCTGTCACAGAAATACCAGCCTCCTCCGTCTTCCCTGGAGTAAGGATCGATTTTCAAATCCCACGTAGCAGCGGCCGATGATGTTCCGGGATTCGATCGGTATCTTCACATTGGTCCTGTGCTGATATGGATGAGCACGGGTCTACGTGTGGGATCAAAAGCAAAATTGATGTATTGTGATCCCCCTGCTATATCATTTTTATGGGTTTTTACAGTAGAACTACTTAATGTAATGCCCTAGCCTGTGGGAAAGGAAAAGCGCAGTTGCATATGCACTTTTCAACTGTTCATTTATGTGTTCAAACACATTCGTAATGTGTTTCAACAGGGTTTTTAATAAGATTAAGTGCTTTTAAATGAGTTCGAATGTGTTTAAAACCTCTGGAAAACTGTGGAAAATAAATGTTTATATGGTCTCTCAATACTGCAGTTTCACCTGTTGGAGGTGGGTCTGGAAGGTATCCGGGAATTCACTGTACAGAGAATTCCACCAGTTTGTGTCCATAGCATAGCGATGGAAGATATAGATATATATATATTATTATTATGATCTGATTCATCACTTTTGATCACTTGTTATGTATTAGCTAGAACAAAGTTTTTAGATTGTGTGCTCTGAACTCCGGTCATTTCATTATTGAACAGCTTATTAGGGAAAGTAATGGAGGTGGTCCTAGGTGCGTTGGCGGGCAATGGAGGAAGGGATGTGCAGCAGGCAGAGGCGAGGACAGGCGGCGGGGTGTGTTAAGGACGTAGCAATTATAAATGTAATTACAAGGTGTTTCCATTTTCCAAACCATGCCGTAGCCCAATCTTCCAGGGGGTTGGAAACACCTGTTGAATCTTTCATTTCACCTGCCAAAGTTTTTAACCCATGTCGGGGTCTCGTTACTTTTCCATCCGGGCTGTGTTGTTGGGAATAAAAGTACAACATTTTAGACCAAACATTGCACAAACACCATTCTTTTCGGCAAGGATCATGTCAAGGGCCATGCGGTTTTTAATTGCCATTAGGGAAGTGGGGGCCAATTGTTCAGCTAAGCCTTCAATGGCATCACTGGATAAGTTTACTGCTCTTTGCCTGTTGAATCATTATTTGGTATTTTATTCTATTCATTATTGCATTATGGTTTTTCTGGCCCTTAATGCCTTTGTCCACCATTGTTTGTGGGGTCCACCTGCCGGTAAAATGGGTGGTTTGTCCCCATGTCTGACACCATGTGTGACTATATGGCAAATTCTGCGTGCATCGGGTCTCTACCGTCTGGTCGAAACATAAGTAGATGTCTGTTCCTCTATACGAGCTGTTATAGCCTCCACAGTTAGTCACTTCGCATAAGTCGAAAACATAAGCATTGTTTGTTCCTTCCTTGTGATTAATTGTAATTTGGAATGGTATTCCACATTTGCTTGGTACCCTTTCTTCTACTACATGAATTGTTGGTCTACTAAATTCCCCATTTGCCGAATGCAACTTGAGGCAATAAATGCAACACTAATGAAACAATCAAAGTGGTTTGGCAACACGACATTGTGACCTGTGGAACCAGGTAGTCCCTTTTCCTTCAAGTTGGTAGGCGTGTGAAGTCCTCGCAGTCACGGTGAACGATCCCGTCCACCTTGGTTCAGACCACTTCCTCTTTATCACTCGAAGCCAAACAGATGCAGGTGGATTATCACCGTCCGACTAGATGCCAGCAAAGCTGGACAGAACACCTCTTAATTGATCAAAGTAAGACAGGCGCGACAAGGAAGAAGGTGATTCAAAAGATGAGCCAAAACTGGACCAGGAAAAGAAAAGCCATGGTATATTTCGAAAGGGCTGAGTTTGTGTGTACTATTTACAGACGCTCTGATGGACATGAGCACAATTGGGAGAGATCTCAACCACGACATATTTGACTGTGCATAGCATTTAGCCAATTTTTGTTTTAAAGTTGCATTCATACGTTCAACGACTCCTTTTGTTCGCTGCGAGTTCAATTACAGCCCATCCAGCCAATTGTTCCCCATTGTTTTTCCTATAACAACAACCATCCATAAACAACTTTCTCCCTTCCTTCAACGGTTCCGACAATAAATCTGAACGACATGCTTTGTCTTTTCTAGCCTTCTCCTCACACTAATGCATTCCTTCAGTTAGACCGTCGGCCATTTTAGTATTGACAGATGTAAACTGAATATGCGGTTGTTCTAACAATGATAATATTTTCATTTTTCGCTAGTATGAAAAGGTAAATAGTCGTGAGTTGATGAAAAGCGGTTGTGAAGTGTGTGGTGTACGCAGAGCGGATGTATAAGCACCACGTGCTGCATACCTCTCGCAGTCAGATGCATGTGCTACTATTGGTTCTAACAAAACATTCATGTGTAGTAGTACCTTTCTTTCGCCCCGTAATGGTATAAAACTGCAGCGGCAGGATGAATTTTGTTAGAGATGTCCAAATGAAACGGTAGTTTATAGTTAGGAAGTGCCAAAGCAATATGAGGTGCAGAAAATGGCATTTTGAACCAAGGCAATAAATTCGATGTCAGGTGAACCACTGCTGCAACACCTTTTCGTCCCACAACCATTCTATCAGTTGGTAAAATACCATGACTGTCTGATAGTTTTTCAAAAATTCTTGTTGATAAATCAAATCGTGTTCTCTATCATAGAACAAGGTACAATGTAGAGGGTCATGGGGTGGCGGGAATGGCCACAAGGACACAACCCACACCTTCCACTCCGCAAATGCCTGCAGCACGCTGTTATTTATTTGACACGTGTCGAGCAGTCCCCAATAGATGTCAGCAACAGGAGTCACAGTTTTTTGTTGGACACATGCCAGCACATGTGTACCTTTGGCCGGAAGCATGGTTCCATCTGGAAACACAATGTCAGGTACGTATACTGCACAGACAAAGGCAGCATTACATTTCTGTAAAATGTCTCTTCCAAGTAGGTTCACAGGACAAGTCTGATGCATCAGGACCTCATGCATAAATACTTGATCACCAAGGTTCACTGGTACAGGGGCAGAAAAAGGAACACATTTCCCCTGCCTCGTCCTGTTGTTTCACCACGTCCTCTGGGCAGCAGGTTGGGACAACAGTTGGCAATGTGTCCCTTTTGTCCACAGGCGTAAGATCTGTAGTTACTCTGTGCTTCAGCAGGGCCTCGACAGACACGTGCAACGTGTCCAGTTTTTCCACATGCAAAGCATCTTATGGAGATCGGGCCGCGGGACTGACCGCTGAAACCTCCTCTGACTCCCCCTCTAGTCTGCTGCTGTAGTAGCAAAGTGGTCCACATTGGGTCCTGCGACAGTAGCTGAGGTGCCATGACAGATATCCATCCATCCATCCATTTTCTGAGCCGCTTCTCCTCACTAGGGTCGCGGGCGTGCTGGAGCCTATCCCAGCTGTCATCGGGCAGGAGGCGGGGTACACCCTGAACTGGTTGCCAGCCAATCGCAGGGCACATAGAAACTAACAACCATTCGCACTCACAGTCATGCCTACGGGCAATTTAGAGTCTCCAATTAATGCATGTTTTTGGGATGTGGGAGGAAACCGGAGTGCCCGGAGAAAACCCACGCAGGCACGGGTAGAACATGCAAACTCCACACAGGCGGGGACGGGGATTGAACCCCGCACCTCAGAACTGTGAGGCTAACCCTCTAACCAGTCGGCCACCGTGCCGCCGCCATGACAGATAGTGCCTGTTTTTTTTGTTTTTTTTTTTCTGACACATTGTTAAATAAATTGTAGAAGTTATCATTTATTTGCTTAGCTTGCATTAGTATTATGGACGATTTTGATGGTTGCTTGCTGACCATGAGAGAAAGGAAGATGTCTCCCCTTCAAGAAGATGACTCAGCAGGAATCATCACAGAGAAGGGCGCCTTGACCAAGGACGTGGTCGGGTGTTGGTCTCATGTCTTCACCTTGAAACCCTCCCCTTAGTGTGTTGCGTCTTTTAGCTAAGTATGTTATGTCTTGTAACTTAGATACCTCCCTATTTCAAGTAAATACAGGAGCGACGGGAGAGATTGTTTAGAGCGTGATGGGAGGCTGTAATCTGAACAATCTCCCATACGTCCTCCTCATGAGCAAAAAAAACCAGCGTCTTCATTCCTGTGTGTCTATTTTTTATAGGTGTTGGGTAAGATAGATCCAATATTAAATTGGTCCTTCGAGACGGATGTCAACACACCCGAGGATTCCAGTTGTAGAGCCGACTTCCAGTTAAGAGACTGTGGCCACGACAAGTAAGAACCTTTACGGGACTCGTCTTCGTTCTCCTCAACTGGGATCTGAAGGTTGACGACAATCCACAGTATTGAAGACGACTTTGGTGAGTTAAAATTTTTTTTTTAAAATGGGATAAAAGAGTGAGTGAATTGCACGACAAAGAAGTCTGCGGAAGAATAAACCTTGTGTAATATGAGTCACTGGCAAGTAAAAGAGGGACGGCGGAGTCCAAGAAATTCCGCGAGGAAGGCGGAGTCCTGTACGTACTTAAATTCCGTGTTTCCGTGTTTGTAAAAACGTTACTAGTATCGTGTGAATGTGTAAAAGTATGAATGTATAAGACAGGAGTGTAAGTGAAAACTGGGTTTGGAAGCAGATGCAAGAATCCTCCGCCCCGTGTGGGTAGAGGCTTGAGGATTACCAAAACCCAGAAATTCATTGTCACCCTGTCATTTTGAATAAAGTCAGTATTTAGGTCACTCTAGTTGCAAATAAACTGACTTCCAAATTCACAAAATGGGAAAAAATAACAGTAAAACGGATCCAAAACAACGCTTAACGTGAAAAGACTGGAAATATGTTCAACTCCAAAACCCTTCCAATATAAAACATTTAAACACGTGGATAACCAAATACAGTTTCGCTGGCCAGCTAAATTCGCAAAAATTGGTTCAACTTCGAGACGAAATAAAATGTCGACAAAAAAATAATATATCAAAAATAGAAAAAGAGGGATATGACGACTTATTCTTCTGGCGAAACACGGCGTCCAAAAGAGAAAAAGGAAGTAAGAAAAAGAAGGACTTTGAAGGAAAGAAGGAAAGTGAACAGAAAAGGCAGACAGGTAGGGATAAAGATATGTTGTTTCAAAGACAGGAAGATGACGAGACAGGACCAGTGGTAAGAGTAAAGCAAGAAAAAGATGGTTCATAAGAATTGTGAAAAGAATGAGGAAACAAAGGCATCAGCAGACTTGTACACGTTTTTGCCACCTCATGAACTTCCTCCAACTCATGAGTCAGAACCTCAACGAGTTTTACAATCAGGAGGGTAAAAAAGGAATTGGTCTAAAACTATGGGAGGAACATTGTCTCCCATTCCCAAAATAACAAATATAACCACAGACGAGGGAGACATGGATTTATATCCAATGATTGAGGTGGCAAATCCAAACTTCCAAGAGGACCACAAAGAAACTATTTTGGTCTATAGGACCTGGACTAATGACGATGTGAAAAAGGCCGTAGCTGGTATCACACCCTACAAAGTAGACATTGTCCAGTTTGTTGAGGAAATGGAAAATCTTAGACAGTCCTATCATTTAAATGGAACAGAAACTCAACAAATTTGGATGACTGCAATGGGGCCTGATTGGCACCTTTGCCGATGAGATTGGGACCCAAAACACCATGGTGTTGTAATTACACATAATGACAGAGAATTATAACATCAAGTTAGGGCTTTAATAGAAAGAACCACAGCCAGGTTCCGCAAAAGGGCAAATTACACGGAAATTAGTAGGGTGAAACAAAAAGACGAAGAACCTTTTGAAGTGTATAGGGTTAGAATGACCGCTTATTTTAAAGCAAACAGCGGCTTGAATGAGGATGCCAATCCTCAGGGCCCTTATCAACAACAGTTAAAAAAATGCTTTACATGCGAATTCGAAAGAACACATTAAAAGATGGGTAGATAAACATTGGATAAACCAAGCAACTGGCCCTCTGGAGGAATATGTTAATCATGCCCTACACGCAGAGAGTGTGTTAGGACTCAAAAAGAAGAAGATAGATGTCTTCCTCAACGAACAAACAGAAATATACTAAATTAGACCCAAAACAGAATATAGACTATGCATTCATCAATGTCCATTAAAACCCGATGCACGTGAAGAAATCAAACCGGTAATTGAAGCACTGATTAAGGCAGGAGTTATAGTGGAGTATCCAGTTTCACCATGTAACACACCCATTTTCCCTGTATAAAAGGCCCCACCTTCAGTGGGTTGGAGAATGGTACTTAGACTTACAGGCAGTAAATTCTGCAGTCATGCAGAGAGCAGCATGCGTACCAGATCCACACACATTGTTAAATTCATTAAGACCAGACGCTACTGTGTTCACAGTGGTGGACATAAGTAATGCATTCTTTTCTGTACCAGAAGAAAAGAACAGTCAATTTTGGTTTACATTCAAATTTGAGGGCAAAAAATATACATTTACTAGATTACCACAAGGTTACTGTGAAAATCCAACCATTTATTCACAAGTAATGACAACAAGCATGTCTAAATTCACTCCCCCAGGAGGGAGCCAATTTTACTATATGTAGATGATGTTCTCCTGGCATCTCCAGATGGAGAGACATGCATCAAAGATTCATTAGCCTAACTGCATCATCTAGCAGAAGAGGGACATAAAGTTAGCAAAAATAAATTACAATTGTGTAAAAGGCAAGTCAAATATCTAGGCCATAATTAAGACAGAAAAGCTATAGTCTTAAAAGCCCCTAAACCACAGACGAATAAACATATGATGTCATTTTTAGGTCTGACAAATTATTGGAGAGCATGGATTCCAAACTATGCAGAAATTGTTGCACCATTGTCAAAATTAATGTATGAAGACAACTTTAAAATGACATCACCTGTTCAATGGAATACAGAGGCAGAAAAGGCCTTCTGTGACATTAAACAACATTTGGTGTCCAGTACTGCGCTGGCCCTTCCAAATTATGATAAACCATTCATTCAAATGGTAGATTGTAAAAGCTATTACATGACCTCCGTACTTACACAACAATACGGTGATAAGCTAAGACCAATATCTTATTTTTCGACTAAATTGGACAGCGTGACGTGTGCATTACCGCATTGTGTCTGAGCAGTTGTGGCAGCCTCAATGGCAGTGGAGAGCAGTTCCACAATTGTGTTATTTCATCCATTAACTCTTAAGGTCCCACATACAGTGTCTGCTCTCCTATTGCAAACGAATATGGCGTTATTTTCACATGCAAGACATTTATCTTGCATGGCCATCTTGCTGTCACAACCACATTTGACTGTTGAGCGATGCACAACCTTAAATCCAGCCACACTAAGACCCTTACCTGATGAAGGCACGCAACATGATTGTCAGGAATTGGCTGAACAAGCTGCTGAATTAGTAGCATTAACCGAGGCATGCAAACTAATGATAAATAAAGATGTTACAATCTATACTGATAGCTGTTAAATATATTGTCGAAGTTATCATTTATTTGCTAAGCTTGCATTAGTATTATGGACGATTTTGAGAAAGGAAGATGTCTCGCCTTCAAGAAGATGACTCAGCAGGAATCAACCGATAGAAGGGTGCCTTGACCAAGGACGTGGCCGGGGACGTGGCCGGGGACATGGAAGGTGTTCGTCTCATGTCTTCACCTTGAAACCCTCCACTTAGTGTGTTGTGTCTTGTAAGCTTAGTATGTTATGTCTCGTAAATCAGAAAGCTCCCTATTTCAAATAAATAAAGGAGCGACGGGCGAGATTGTTTAGAGCGTGATGAGATGCTGTAATCTGAACAATCTCCCATATGCCCTCCTCATGAGCAAAAGAAACCAGCGTCTTCATTCCTTTTTTGCATTTTTATAGGTGTTGGGTGAGATAGATCCAACAATAGCCAATATGCGTATTCCACAAGGGAAAAACAAGGTGCAAAACTACAAAATGAAATTTACATTAGCACAGAAGGGAAACAAATACTTCCAAAAAAAACCTATTCAAATGGGCTGCTATATTGAGCCATGCTGTGTCACATGTCTCAACCGGAGGGATGGTGGCACAGATAGATTGACACTTTACAGCCCTAAAAAAAATAGCAGAAAGAAACACGTGGGTTCATTTAACACACTGTAAAAGAGTCATTTCAGCTGAGTACTCAAATAGGGAAGGTGAGCAAAAGTCTGATAACGGAGCGGGAGCAGATGTGGAGAT
Organism: Phyllopteryx taeniolatus; assembly: GCF_024500385.1. NCBI lineage: Eukaryota > Metazoa > Chordata > Actinopteri > Syngnathiformes > Syngnathidae > Phyllopteryx > Phyllopteryx taeniolatus. The sequence continues at coordinate 98,105 of NC_084523.1, forward strand.
TCTGAAAACGCTTGCTGGTCAGTGAAGAAAAAAGACACCAACCCGTTTAGTGAGAACTCAGCAGAAAGGCACACCCACGTTGGTTATGAGATTCAATAGGTTGTTACGTAGCAACTTTGGCTACTATGGTGTTGGTTTTGTTTATGTGGTATATGGGACGTCCCACCCTGAATGATACCAACTGAGAGGTGTAAATCATGGGATCCTATATATCCTGTAACAAAAGCAGACAAACACAAACCAATGTTTTCTACTTTAGTAGCACCGAGTAATTTTACTTGTATAAACATGATTAGTAAAGGCAAGAAATTAGGACCACTGTATACCCTATGCCTGTTCAAGATTTAATGGAAAAAGCACCAACGTTGTCAAATCTAGAACATAGACAAAAAAGAGATTTATCCTGGCAGGGGCAAAATAATCCAACATACATCGACGCCATAGGTGTTCCTCGTGTGGTTCCTAATCTATACAAATTAGCTGACCAAGTTGCAGGAGGATTTGAGTACCTCATATGCTGGTGGTGTACGATTAATAAAAATGTTGATGGGATAAACTATATCCACTTCAATGTACAGAGATTAGGAAATTGGACTCAGAGTGGGTTGGAAGCTGTGCATGAGCAGCTCAAGGACGTTCCAAAACCGCATAGCTGTCGACATTCTCCTCGCAAGAGAGGGAGGTGTTTGCGGTATGTTTGGAGAACAAACAATACTGCTTCAGATGGCAGCTTGACCGGAGCCATCGATGGTCTACGGACCCTCAATCAACACTCCTTGTGGGACAGCTGGATGGACGTTTTTGGTAAATACAAAACTCAAATTTCACCAATATTGCAGCCATTCTGACATTGTGTGGATGTTGTTGTATCCCATGCATTCAGGCTTTAATCAGTAGATTAATCAGCACAGCAATTACCCCCATGGATAACCGTATGGAGCAGATGTATCCTTTACTGGTTGTTGATAATGACGATGATGATGATGATGTTGTTTTACCTGATTTATTTCCTGATCCAGGTGATTACAATGTTTAAACTACAACATTCATGTATGACAAGTTTACTCTGTAAATGTAAATGTATTTGTTTCATAAAAATGATTCTACAGTTAAAAATCGAAATGAAGTGTATGTAAAATGATATGAGAATTTGTGCAAATACATGATAAACAGGAGGGAAATGTTAAATAAATTGTAGAAGTTATCATTTATTTGCTTCGCTTGCATTAGTATTATGGACGATTTTGATGGTTGCTTGCTGACCGTGAGAGAAAGGAAGATGTCTCACCTTCAAGAAGATGACTCAGCAGGAATCATCAGAGAGAAGGGCGCCTTGACCAAGGACGTGGCCGGGTGTTGGTCTCATGTCTTCACCTTGAAACCCTCCCCTTAGTGTGTTATGTCTTGTAACTTACATACCTCCCTATTTCAAATAAATACAGGAGCGACGGGAGAGATTGTTTAGAGCGTGATGGGAGGTTGTAATCTGAACAATCTCCCATACGTCCTCCTCATGAGCAAAAGAATCCAGCGTCTTCATTCCTGTGTGTCTATTTTTTATAGGTGTTGGGTGAGATAGATCCAACACACATTTTCTCTGGCAGCGCCTCATTGCAGTTTTAGCAAGGTTTTCTGCATTTGTTCTATCTCACTATTTTCAGTCTTTTTGTCTATTCATCTTTTCATAAAGTGAAGTACTGTTAGTTCTGAGTAAAGTGAGGAAGTTTGTGGTGCCTGCGCATATGGTGTTTTTATTTTATTTTATTATTTTTGTATTTTTTCAATTTCATCCTCCTTTCTTTCTGTTTTTTCCTTTTGTAATGCCATAATCATGGCCTCATCTTTTGGTTCAATCATCCCCACCGATGCAAGTACATTCTTCACTGGAGACAGATCTTGTTCTTTTTCAACGATTTTAGAGTTGACTGCGGATTTCTTAAAGACGGACGTTTTATTGTTTTTTAAGTTTTACTTCTACAACTAGTCTGTCTTTTAGACGGTGTAACTCAGGATTTGTCCTTCCTCTTTTTCATCTAACCACTTACTTATTTTCTCTCTTTCCTTTTTCTGTTTCTTCTCCCCTTCATACCTTAGTCCCGTATAGTGTAACAGTAACTTTGTGAATTGCCACCTATTCCATCCTTTCCCCCCTTCGTGACCTGAATCTCCCAATACCAATTCGGGGTTTCCTACCAATTGTCAATGTTTCCTTCCATCATATAAATATGGGGAGAATTTGTGGAAAAGTGAATGTCTCAGTGACAGATATTTCAAGTGTGAGAAAGGAAGCTTCTACCACAAGTGGCGCCTTACTCCTTGGGTTTTCCCCACACTTAATACATCTTTTTAATGCACTTCGGAATTCTCCTAACAGTTCTTTTGGCGTGTACTAAAAATGTCTGAAATAATTTTCTACACATAATAACACTATTAATCTTGTCCTGCAAGACCTTCCCCTTCTTTCTCCACTTCAAATAACCTTTCCCAACCTTTGTTGGAGGATTTCTCTATGTCGCGGGTCACACAAAACTTATGATGAGAAAAAATTCCTTGTCTCGGACTAACAAATAATTTGGTAACTATCAATGCGCAGAATTTTGTTAAAAAGGTCTCTGCTTACCTTAGTTTATAAGCGCGCTGTTTATGAGTCCAGGCCAAGTTGGTGATGACCAAAATTAACCTCTCCTATCACGACGCGGGGTTACCATCTGTTAAGGATGTAATATAATGTCAATGTTCAATAGATCATGGAACCTTCAATCGTCCTTGCATGTTCGTTTTCTTTGTCCAAAAAGAGAGGAAAAAATAAAGACACCAGAGGGCTGAGTCTCAGGGTTCATTCAATCAACTGTACACCAGAGTGCAAGTCCACTGAATGAGACACCTCGTTTACTGAGCTAACTCCTCTTATACACATCAGAAGGTTTCGTTATGACTGGCAGAAGGTATCTCTGGCCTTGGGTGTTATCACAAAATGGGGGAGTCATATTAAAACCACCATTCCTCAGTAATCTAAACTCCTACATAATTTCAAGGATAATAAAACTTAATCATGTATCACCCTAGTGTTTTGGAAACGAAACTTAATTGTCAGATAATGGAACATAGCTTCATGAGTATGAAATATAACAATCCAACAAAACTCACTGTCTTTTCCCTGCAATCAGCAATCCACAATGCCAATGCAGCTTCCATTTTCACTATTCTCTTATTATGCGGAGTTACCACACGTTTCGCTTCCTTATTGAAGCAGTTTTGCGGATGTTTGCTTCCTCTTTCTTTATGTACCGCACTGTAGATTCATTCGCGTCGTAATGGCGTGCCACAGATGCATAACTTCTGCCCTCTTTGATCAAATCTAAAAGTTTCACTTTTTCCCTGATGGTCATCATCTTCTTCTTCCTCTTGGGCGCCCCGGAGGAAGCTTTCGCAGGGGCACAGCATTTCGGCGGCATTGTAAGGGCTTGCTTCACCAATCAAAAAAATTTGCGCTTAAACAAAAAAAGTTATTGCGAACACGAGACTGGCGAGACACAACAAGGGAAGATGCTGGGTGAGGCTGTAAAGATGTGCAGCCAATCAGCTCACGGGATAAATCCACTCGTGCTCTCGTTGGTCGATGTCGCGCCGGGAACCAATCACACGCCTTGTATGAGTGCCCGTACAGTACAGGCATGTACAAAGCTTCTGAGTCAACTCATCTCTTTGCTTGGCATGCAGGGAAACCTCTCGCACACATCAACATGAAACAACGCGTCTCCGCAATGTGGCTGTCGATATGGCTGTATTTATTTATTTTTAAATTATTTTTATTTATTTATTTTTTTAATGAATATTTTGGAAAAACCCGCGAAGCACTGAAGCTGCAAAACGTGGCGAGGGAACACTGTAACCCCAAATTGAGTCACCCATACTGTTTTAAGAGGTGTATTTTATGAAGGATCACAAATACATTTGACAGTTTACCACCAAAAGTCAAAGTTTCTTTACAGTCTTATTTCAATCAATAATTCACTTCTTGATATTGACGTCACGAAAACTTTGGACCAAATGCATGCATTGCTCAAAGGAAGTATGGGTCTTAATGGTCCATATTTCACAAACAAGTTTGTTTTATTATTATTATTTATTATTTTGGCAGTCATTTCCAATAATAATTCTTTTTGGAGCAATTGGGAAAGAACTAATTCGCTTTTGAACACTCCTTTCCGCCAAAATCTAAAATTGAAAAGCACTGGCATTGCTGGTGTGGGAAAAGGAATGTACTATACTATGAAGTGGAAGTAATTAGTCATATTTTATATATCATAGCTGTCAGATTGATCCCCTCACCTTCAAAGTGACAACTTTTCAGGAAAAAAACAAAAAACAGCTCACTTGAGTTTCCAAACACCGTTTTGTTCAAGCTGGTATTACAATACTTCCACACCTAAATGTCCTCCAACATGCGCCTTGATCGACAATTCTCTTCCTAAGGCCCGGGACACACAAAAGGATGTTTCCAATCTTAAAAGTTCATCTGCTCCAGACCGAACGCATGAACATAAAAAAAATCAGGCGTTTAATAACTTTTGTCATGTTGTGTGTGGTGTGCGCTGATAATCTCAAACACACAACACCACAAACAAGGATTCTGTTCCACCACGGGTCTGGAAACAAATTTGTAGAATGGCGATGTCGTCCATAAAGGACATTTGAAAACTTGTCTGGGCAAACCACCTTCATACAAAAAAAAAAAAAAAATGACATCGGGTGAGCCTTTTTTTTTTTTTTTTTAGCAGTTGTTTCCTTGTTCCTGAGTCAGGGCGCTTCTTGATTGGTTACATTCTGTTTCACGTCACAATCCACAACGTCATGACTGGGGGAGACTCTGTTTTCACACACGTGGAGATTTTGTAAGTCGGAAATATTTTTCAGCCCCGACCCATATCGGTCCCTATCTTCTGAACAAATCCATTCTTAAGTCATTTCAGATTTAAAGCAAAGCAAATTTATTTATATAGCGCATTTCATACACAAGGTATCTCAATGTGCTTTCATGATTTAAGAAGGTACACTGAATATAGATTTCAAATCAGAGCCAAAGTCATTTGTTTTAAGATTAAACATCCTGCCAATGTGAATATTCTCTTTCATCAGGTCCAGGGCTTGACATGAACTTTTTGCTCACCAGCCACTGCGGCTACTGGCTTCGCAGAGTTATTAGCCACTCATTATTTTCACGAGACACAATTTTGTGTTGGATAAATATAAATTTTTTTGGAGACTATGATGTTTGGTTTTCATTATTGGTAAACCATTATCATCAGCTTGCAAAAAACAAGGGCTTGTAATACCTTTATTTTACATGGGTTTCACTTTCCGCAATGAATGACACAAAAACTATAACTAATAACGACATCAAGATTTTTTTTTTTAGATCTTCCCTTAAGATCCAAAATATCTCAATCGAGACCTCAACACTCGATCAGCCATAGAATTTGAAAAATGTAGTTATTTTTGACAAAGTAACAAAGAGAAATTACAGGTTTTCAACTTCAGAGTGAAAGTAAATTGTCGACAGTAAGATAAAAAAAACAAAAAACTAAAAAGCTACTTTAGTACAATGTCCAGTAATCCCCACTCCACCTCTGGGATTAGGTTCCGGACCGGTTGCTGCGGCCACAACACAGAGTACTAACCACGATACGATCACGGCTTGGGTTGGCACGAAAGTTGTCTGTCTAAAACTGCTGGCTGCAGGAAGGCTGAAAGGAACCTGCAGGATGCTGAGCCAGGACGACAGTGAACCAATGTGAAAGGCATGATAGGCATTAAACTATTTATCAAGTGAATCATCTCAACATTTTACTGTATTGATAAGAATATCAATCAACATTTAATACAGATTACCATTTCAACCGCTTTTAGGCTCACATCGTGTCTGGTGATGAAATGTGACACGCATGTCACTCTCCACTTTATCATATTTTTTTTACTTCATAAAATAAAGATTGAAGCCATAATTTATTAACAATTAGACAGAATCATGATTATGTTTGCAATTTAACATTATGCAGAATCATTTTCATCCTATTACATAATAGACTGAAATAGCTTTCCCGCGTAATGTTCTTGGCAAAATAAAAAAAATATAGCAATTCAGACAAATTTGGACAAACTGTTCTGGAAGTGCACGGTAGGCAACTAGTGAGCTTCCCTGATTTGCTCAGTCATTTACAAGCAAAGATGGGGCGAGGTTCACCTCTTTGTGAACAAGTGCATGAGAAAATAGTCGAACAGTTTAAGGACAATGTTCCTCAATGTACAATTGCAAGGAATTTTGGAATTTCATCATCTACGGTCCATAATATCATCAAAAGGTTCAAAGAATCTGGAGTAATCACTGCATGTAAGCGGCAATGCCGAAAACCAACATTGAATGCCCGATCCCTCAGGCGGTACTGCATCAAAAACCAACATCAATGTGTAAAGGATGTCACCACATGGCCTCAAGAACACTTAAAAAAAAAAACAATGTCAGTAAATACAGTTCGGCGCTACATCCGTAAGTGCAACTTAAAACTACTATGCAAAGCAAAAGCCATTTATCAACAACACCCAGAAACGCCGCCGGCTTCTCTGGGCCCGAGCTCATCTAAGATGGACTGATGCAAAGTGGAAAAGTGTTCTGTGGTCCGACGAGTCCACATTTGAAATTGTTTTTGGAAATTATGGACGCCAGAGGAAAAGAACCATCCGGACTGTCATGGACGCAAAGTTCAAAAGCCAGCATCTGTGATGGTATGGGGCTGTGTTAGTGCCAATGGCATGGGTAACTTACACATCTGTGAAGGCACCATTAATTCTGAAAGGTACATAGAGGTTTTGGAGAAACATATGCTGCCATCAAAGCAACGTCTTTTTCATGGACGCCCCTGCTTATTTCAGCAAGACAAAGCCAAACCACATTCTGCACGTGTTACAACAGCGTGGCTTTGTAGTAAAAGAGTGCGGGTACTAGACTGGCCTGCCTGTAGTCCAGACCTGTCTCCCATTGAAAATGTGTGGCGCATTATGCGTAAAATATGACAAAGGAGACCCCAGACTGTTGAACAGCTGAAGCTGTACATCAAGCAAGAATGGGAAAGAATTCCCCCTACAAAGCCTCAGTTCGCAAACGTTTATTGAATGTTGTTAAAAGAAAAGGTGATGTAACACAGTGGTAAACATGACCCTGTCCCAGCTTTTTTGGAATGTGTTGTATAAAATTCAAAGTAAATGATTATTTGCGAAAAACAATAAACTTGATCAGTTTGAACATTAAATATCTTGTCTTTGTAGAGTATTCAATTCAATATAGTGTTAGATTTATCTTACCCAACATTATAAAAAATAGACACAAAAGGAATGAAGACGCTGGTTTCTGTTTCTCATGAGGAGGGCGTATGGGAGATTGTTCAGATCACAGCCTCTCAACACGCTCTAAACAATCTCCCCCGTCGCTCCTGCATTTATTTAAAATAGGAGGGATTTACAAGTCATAATGTTCTAAGCAATAGGACACAACACAAAATATTTGATAATAAGAGGGTTTTTTTCCCAGACATAGTATTCTAAGCAATAAGACACAACACATAATATTTGATAATAAGAGGGTTTTTCCCAGGCATAGTATTCTAAGCAATAAGACACAACACATAATATTGGACCAACACCTGTCACGATCCGACCACATCCGACCACATCCGATCACGTCCTTGCCATGGCACTTTCCTTCGCCTTCAAGACAGTTATGGAGATAGACACCATGGGAACGTTCAACACCAGCAAAGTTGTTTATGAGAAGTGGTTCAAGGATCACGGAGGCAACACAAAACATTGGACCAACACCTGTCACGACCCGACCACATCCGATCACGTCCTTGGTCCAGGCGCCCTTCCATCGGATGATGCTGAGTCTTCTTTTTGAAGGCGAGACATCTAAAATCGTCCATAATACTAATGCAAGCTAAGCAAATAAATGATAACTTCTATAATATATTTAACATATAGGTTGAACATGATTTCCAAATCATTGTATTCTGTTTTTATCTGTTTAACACAACGTTGGGGTTGTAGTTAAAAATAAAGGTTTTCACATCTCACATGCTTTAAGCACATTTAAACTTATTAAAACACACTTATTAATGTGTGCGTTACCACCTGTTCTCACTCTCACTTGCATAGTTTTCCAAATAAGAGATAAGTGTGCATGCTTCAAGCTGTTTATTTGAAAAGTAAAACATAATTGTTATTGCCAATTATTTACAATGCCCGTTGTGACAAGGCCGACAGCTCCAGCTAGAGAATATCCACTTTCGGAGATTCATTCAGCGTGCGGGGGACGACAGGTCACACACACTACAAAATGAAAAGGCACACAGGGTAAAAATATACAGCAACCTAAACACGCAAATCAGACAAAGAGGAGAGACCCTCCTCTCAGTGACCCACCACCTGTAAACCTATGGCAGCCCACCTGTTTTAGACTTGTCAAAAGCCTTTGATCCAATCAATATTGACATCCTCTGATGCCACAGTGCTGCAGTTTCCTATCAGGATGATGACTTGACTGCGAGTCCTTTTTATGGGAATCCAACAGTCGATGGTCCGACCCTGCCGAAATCCCCGGTAAGCCGACCGTGGCTGAACCGGGTGGAAAACCGGCAGCCCCGTCAAATCACAAATGGCTGTAGGAATTCCATTGATGTAGAAATACAAAGAAAAGATGGTTGGCTTGATAACTGCTCAAAACACTTGGTCCTCTCAAAAGAATTCTTACTTCAGTAATGCTTAAATAAATTCCATTATGACTTATCATTTGTAAATATTCAATTCTGCTTGTGAGTTGGTTACTTGGGCTGGTCTGTCAAAAACTGCATGTCTGCCATTGGGCACAACACCCACCACAGTTTCCATAGTGTAGTGGTTATCACGTTCGCCTAACATGCGAAAGGTCCCTGGTTTGAGACCAGGTGGAAACAGCTTTTCTTGCTTGTCAGGCAGCTGTTGTGCTGGTGATGCAGTGAATTTTACCATAGCTTAGTGGTGTGCATGTGCACCTCATGTGTGAAAGGTTCCTTGTTCAAATCTTAGTATGAGCAAGGACTGGTTATTGTTATTATTATTTTTAAAATTAATTTGCCTTGAAAAACAGCTTCGATAAAAACGTTCTCCCCTGCTCGGACACCGTGAATAGTTCTTCCAGTGAAGTGAGAATCAGGATCAAAAGGCTGCGTGTGAAGATTCTCAACTTTTGTGTGTGTGTGTGTGTGTGTGTGCGTTTGTGTGTGTGTGTGTGTATCTTGAAAACTGCGTTCCGTTTGTCTCAAAAATAAATGCGCTGATCTACAAACGCACCATCAACAATGCACAGCACAATTGAATATTTACAAATGCTAAGTTATGATAAATGCACACCATCCATCCGCATATCCGGCAGTAAGTCGGACTCGTTTCCGGTGAGGGTTGGACTCCGCCAAGGCTGCCCTTTGTCACTGATTCTGTTCCTAACTTTTATGGACAGAATTTCTCGATGCAGCGGAGCCGTAGAGGGGGTCCGGTTTGGTGGCCTCAGTATTGCATCTCTGCTTTTTGCAGATGATGTGGTTCTGTTGGCTTCATCAAGCCGTGATCTCCAACTCTCACTGGAGCGGTTCGCAGCTGAGTGTGAAGCGGCTGGGATGAGAATCAGCACCTCCAAATCTGAGACCATGGTCCTCAGTCGGAAAAGGGTGGCGTCCCCTCTCCGGGTCGGGGATGAGATCCTGCCCCAAGTGGAGAAGTTCAAGTATCTTGGGGTCTTGTTCACAAGTGAGGGAAGAATGGAACTTGAGCTCGACAGGCGGATCGGTGCAGCCTCTGCAGTGATGCGGACTTTGTATCGAGCCGTTGTGGTAAAGATGTCATGAACGGAACAAACCATAGGACCCAAAAATGCACGACTCCAAAAAAAATGGATAGTTTCAAAAAAAGAGGTTTAATATACAGGCAGAGGTCGGTACACAGGCAGGCAATCCAAAAAAGGCTACAGAATCCAAAAACATGAGGCACAAAGGCGAGGTCGATAATCGGAACAGGGTCTAGTCTTACTGTGAGTCTTTGACGTGGAAACAAGGAATGCTGGAACGTGACGACAAGGTACAACGAACTTGCGACGAAAAAGAATGAGACACAAGGTTAAATGCAATGGGTAATTCGGGTGAACGAGGCACAGGTGGTGAAGATGCTCTCAGGAGCAGGTGTGTGTGAAACAGGGGGAAGACAAAAACCGGAACACACACCCATGACAGTACCCATCCTTAACTGCCGGCCCCAGACGGCCCCGGAACCCCTGGATGCGCAACATGGAAGTCCCGAATAAGCGAGTCATCCACAATAAATGCAGACGGCACCCACGAACGTTCCTCAGACCCGTAGCCCTCCTAGTCCACCAGATATTGAAACCCCCTCTCCCTCCGACGAGACGACAACAGCCGCCTCATAGAGAAGACAGGGCCTCCATCCACAAACCGGGGGTGAGGAGGGGGCCTGGAAGGTGGGACCAGAGGGGACTCCCGGGCGGGCTTGAGCAGGCTGACGTGAAAAGTAGGGTGGACCCGCATCGACTTAGGGTTGATTATCTTTGTGATGGGGAAGGGCCCAATGAACCTGGGAGTGAGCTTCCGGGACTCCACCCGGAGTGGAATATGCTTGGTGGAGAGCCAAACTCGCTTACACACTTTGTAGTTCGGGGCCGGTGTCCTCCTACGGTCAGCTGGCGCAGCAGCATCTGGCGGGCTCGCTCCCAGGTCCTCCTGCAGCGTCTCACCAATGTCAATGCCACTGGAACTGTGGACTCTGGGGCTGTGGCAGGAAATAGAGATGGTTGGTAACCATGCACAACGTGAAAAGGCGATAGACCAGTGGATGCAGAGGGGAGGGAATTGTGAGAGAACTCGACCCAAACCAGCTTCTGAGACCAGGATTGTGGCTCCTGTGAAGCGAGACATCGGAGCCCAGTCTCCAGGTCCTGGTTCAGCCTCTCGGTTTGTCAGTTGGTTTCAGGATGAAACCCAGATGACAGACTGACGGTAGCACCCATTACACTGCAAAACTCCTTCCAAAATCGTGAAATGAATTGGGGGCCCCTATCAGATACCACATTCTTGGGAAAACCATGAAACTTGAATACCTGGTTAATCATCAACTCGGCACTTTAGCTGAGGGGAGTTTCGGAAGTGCAATGAAGTGTGCCATCTTAGAGAATTGGGCAGCCGTGGCCCAATGGTTAAGATCCTTACCTACCACTGTGGGGGACCTAGGTTCAAGACCCTGACTGGACCATCCGCCAACATCCCCCAGACTCACGGCTGTGGTGTCCTTGAGCAAGACACTGATACCCCGAAATGCTCCCTGGGTGCTTCAGCTTTCCCCTGCTCCATTGTGTTCCACTAACATGTGTATGTGTTCACTGTGATGGGTTAAATGCAGAGAACAAATTTTGTGTGCATGCATGTTCATGACAATAAAAGATGATTCTAAAAAAATTATATTTTAAAATCTGTGAGAATGGTGGTATTACCTTTAGAGACCGGTAATCCTGTCACAAAGTCTACGGAAATGTCTGACCAACGACGTTGTGGTATTGGCAGGGGTCGCAACTCCCCAGAAAGACATTGACGAGAGGGCCTTTTAGCAGCACATACCTGACAAGCATTGACGTAATCGATAACATCCTTCCTAACATTAGGCCACCAAAAGCGCTGTTCGACCACAGATTGCGTTTTGGCAATGCCTGAGTGACATACGGTATGGTTAGTGTGAGCCCAGTGGATGACTCTTCCCCTTAAGATCGGAACCACATAAAGCCTGTTTTAAGGGCAATCTTCAGGGCTAAGAGTGTTCTTCAGAGCCTCTTTAACCGCAGTTTAAAACGTCCCAAACAAAAGCAGAAATGAAACATGACTTGGGCAAAATAGTCTTAGGGTCGGAAAAATGAATTATTTTCACAGAAAATACGTAATAAAGCATCTGGTTTACCATTCTTAGAACCAGGTTGGTAGGATAACATGAAATTAAATTTAGTGAAGAACAGAGCCCATCTAGTCTGCCTCGCATTTAATCTTTTAGCAGATTTAATATACTCAAGGCTCTTGTGATCTGTCCATACTAAAAACGAAGTCTGTGCCCCCTCTAGCCAGTGCCTCCACTCCACCAAAGCCACCTTGACCGCCAGCAGTTCACGATCACCTATGTCATAATTTCTATCGGCTGGAGTCAGTTTTTGAAAGAACAGGATCATCTGGCACAGTGACCAGAACAGGACCCAGCGGGAAGAACATGGCGTCACCCTGGACACCACCAAACTGCCTCCCACCGTCCTCAGCCTGCCAACCATACCTACCCTCCTCCAGTAAGCCCTATCGTTAAGTATTTTCTGTCCTTTTCATCTGTCCCCCCCACTTGTCCTAGTTATTCACCATGTTCCACGTCTTACTCACAGGTCATAGTTTGTTTCCAGTTTTAGATATTCAAGTGTGTCTTTGTTACTTTGGTTTTGTTGTTATCTGTTGTGGGACTTTGTTTAGTTTTGCATTATCCAATATCCTTGTTTGTCATTTTTGAAGATTAAATAATATTTTTTGAGACTCCCGCACTCCTGGCTTGCCTCTCTGCTTCCCTGCACTTGGGTCCTCCATGTTCTTGCCTTGCGTTCCGCGCCTTCGCCCTAACCACGAACATGACAAAAGAAGGTGCTAAGCCGAAGCTCTTGATTTACTGGTCGATCTACGTTCCTACCCTCACCTATGGTCACGAGCTGTGGGTCGTGGCCGAAAGAACAAGATCCCGGATACAAGCGGCCGAAATTAGTTTCCTCCACACGGTTTGCGTTGACAGTGTAGCATGAGTTAGCGTGACGCAGACATTTCTGGTGAACGTAACAAATACAGCATTCTGAATTGGGTTTAATACCACATGCAAAACTGCACACGAGCTCGCCAGGAGTTGAACCTAGAATCTTCTGATCAATAGTCAGACGCATTATCCATTGCGCCACTAGCCCCACAAAAGCATTGGGCCCTCTGCAAGCCCCTGTGGATGATTTTTACCGTCCCACAAACCAAACGGCAGCACTAAAAAAAGTAATTGCAGGGGTTCACTTCTGCCGTGACCCGGATTTGAACCGGGGTTGCTGCGGCCACAACGCAGAGTACTAACCACTATACGATCACGGCTTGGGTAGGTAGGACCTGGCACGAAAGTCGTCTGTCTAAAACTGTTGGCTGTACCAAGGCTGAAAGGAAACCCTGCATGATGCTGAGCCAGGACGACAGTGAATTAATGTGAAGGGCATGATAGGCATTAAACTGTCGATCAAGTGAATCATCTCAACATTTTACTGTATTGATAAGAATATTAATCAACATTTAATACAGATTACCATTTCAACCGCTTTTGTGATCACATCTTCTGTGGTGATGAAATGTGCCACTCATGTCACTCTCCACTTTGTCATATTTTTTTAGATTATAAATGATGAGCTCATCAGAGGGACAGCCGAGGTTGGATGTTTTGGAGACAAATTTAGAGAGAGCAAACTTTGATGGTTTGGACACGTCCAGAGGAGAAATAGTATATTGGTAGAAGGATGATGAGGATGGAGCTGCCAGGCAAGAGAGCGAGAGGAAGACCAAAGAGAAGGTTGATGGATGTCGTGAGGGAAGACATGAGGGCAGTTGATGTTCGAGAGGAGGATGCAGGAGATAGGCTTACATGGAAAAGGATGACACGCTGTGGCGACCCCTAAAGGAACAAGCCCAAAAGAAAAGAAGACCATCTCATCAAAACACTTTGACAAGACAATATAAGTATAAATATTCTGTTTGAGAATGAGTCATATCAACCTTATTTGCCATTCTATGGTTGTAGGATTTTGTGGCAAATATGTATAAAAGTCTTCCAAAGGTTTTTTTTTTCTTCCCCAGTGGAACTCATCAGCCTTTATTCTTGACTAATGTAATTAAAAGTCTTTATTCTATCTCAGCTTCATTGCAACAAATAGACTTTATTAGGCTTAAAGTGATTCCACATCAAAAAGAAAACAGGAGGAGAATTCCAATTTGTTTGAAGTTCACAAATTTGAATTTATACATCCACTTTGCCTCACTCTTCCCCGATGAACATGACATTTAACCACAATTTAAGCGAAGACTGAAAAAAAGGTCCGTTGAATTCACTTATTTTGAACATGTACATCAGTTGCACATGATGAAAATGTGGTAATTTCATCATGTCCAGGCTCCATTACCTTAAATGTGTCTCTAAATTGATTCCTCAATGTTCATTTTTATTGACGGTATTACATAGTATTAAAGTAATTTCAGTATGTCCCTGCACTCCCAAAAAATAACTTTGAATTTATTAAATTTGAACATGTACATCGGTTGCACATGATTAAAATGTGGTAAACTTACGTCATTTTCAAAAAGAGGGGAAAATTACATAATTTACCACGTTTTAATCAAGTGCAACCGATGTTCAAATTAAGTAAATTAAAACAACATTTTATTCAGTATAGTACCCTGTTTAGCTCTGTAAATATATTTATAAATTTCCTTTCCCAAATGTATTGAAGCCACACATATTATAACTCAACTGATTTGGACTAAACTGAGAAACAAAACATTTTTATTATTTAACCTTTAAACAACGTCTTTAAAATTCCAGTTTGAAACTGAGAAAAGGCGCAAATAAGTACAATTGTCTGCTACTTCAGAGGTTAAATTGACAGTAATAAAATAAATATGAAAGAGGTCAGTAGAAAATTATACATCAAATATGAAAAAATAAATTATACAATTACACAAACCATACAATTATACAAAAATAAATTATTACAAAATTAAACGATCTAAAAAATGCAAGTCGCAGTGGCAATTTCGACTTAACTCACAAACGGCAACTTCATGTAAAAAAATTAAAGAAACATTTAACATGTTTTTCTGTTGGCAGCACATTTACGACTCCGAGAACAGGAGCAGACTGTTCTTCATTCCAAGTGCTCTGTTGAAGAGTTTACGCCCATCCATGTCCATAATAATCTTTTGCACGACCTCAAAGGTGTAACGGAGTTTACTGGGGTATCTGAGATTGAGCACATAAATGAGTCCAAAAAGCATAGCAAAGGCTAGTGCTACACTACAGTATGTAGGTTTTGCAAAACCTTGATGACTTCAAGGACAACTCCATCATGCAGTCATCACTTGAGGCATGTTCTTTGAGGACATAAATGCCCATTGTTGTGTCATTAATGGCAAAAAAGAAACAAGGTCGAAAAATTATTACCAACCAAAGCCGAATGAATTCTGCTTACCTTTTTGACGTTCTTCTACATTCACAATTTTCACTCGATTCACACCATTCTAATTTCGACACATTCCAAAAATTCACGCCAAATGTGCTTGCATTGTTCTCACTCCAAAAACTTTGTGGAATTTTTGGAAAACTCAGTTTTCATCACTAAAATCCCAGTGCAATGCAGGAAGGCCGTGTGAAAGCGAGGGCTGTCAGGTCCTTGTTTCAGCACGTGACGGCCAGCTGGAATGCTGGCCGTCCGGCTGCCCTCCAGTCTCCAGCCTCTCAATCCTGATTCCCCTTCACTGACAGAACCATTCACGGTGTCCGCGCAGGAGACTGGGATTCGATTCCCCCACGGTGAGAAGGTTTTTGCCAGCTTCACCTTTTGGTGAAGCTGCTTTTCATGGAAGATTTATAATAATAATAATGACAATTTAAAAAAGGCCTTGTTCACAACCAGACTTAAAACAAGGGACCTTTCACATGGGAGGTGCACATGATCACCACTAAACGACAGTAACATCCACTCCACTTAAGATTTACAACGTGACCAGCAAACCACGTGCAACAGCTCTGACGAGAGAGACAAAAAATAACCTGTTTCCACCCGGTCTCAAACCAGGGACCTTTCGTGTGTTAAGCTAACGTGAAAACCACTACACTATGGAAACTGTTGTGGCTGTAATACCCAAGAGTGGACATGGAGTTAATTACAGACCGGGCCAGCGTATGAATATTTTGAATGCTAAGGCATGATAAATTCACACATAAAAAAGAAAAGAAAACGTAAATCACTGATATATTTGTGGATCTGACAAACATGTAAATAATTTTGAGACAAATCTCCCCCCTTAGTTGTAGATATCAGATTTAAAAAGAAAAAGAAAAAAAAGCTTTGTTTCTACCCATGGACGTTTCTCATATGAAGGGAACATGATAGCCACTACACTACAAAACTGCTACTTATGCTGCATTCACACAGGATGCTACAGCGACTTGTTGCTGTGCGTCACTCGTGGGCGTTTGATCGCGGGTGGTCATCGCGCACGTAGCCTACCAGAGAAGAGGGGGAGGGGCCTTACCTGTTGGAGGTGTGAACAACCGCACATCCTCATGATGCAATAGTGATGGGCACGGCAATTCTTTTGAGTGTACTGCATCATTTAAAACATCCATCCATCCATCCATTTTCTGAGCCGCTTCTCCTCACTAGGGTCGCGGGGGTGCTGGAGCCTATCCCAGCTGTCATCGGTCAGGAGGCGGGGTACACCCTGAACTGGTTGCCAGCCAATCGCAGGGCACATAGAAACAAACAACCATTTGCACTCACAGTCATGCCTACGGGCAATTTAGCATCTCCAATGAATGCATGTTTTTGGGATGTGGGAGGAAACCGGAGTGCCCGGAGAAAACCCACGCAGGCACGGGGAGAACATGCAAACTCCACACAGGCGGGGACGAGGATTGAACCCCGCACCTCAGAACTGTGAGGCTGACGCTCTAACCAGTCGGCCACCGTGCCGCCTCATTTAAAACAGTTCTTTAAAAAGATTCGTTCACCGAATCGTTCAGTTCATTTTCAGAGACTCATTCAAGTGCTTCCTCATTCCGTTCATGATCCATCCCTGAGGTTCATGTTCACTCAACACATTCACCGAAGGACGATGCGTTGTTGTTGTCACGTAAACTAGGAAAGGCGGGGAGATTTTAAAAAACAAAAACCGTCAGCGAAATTACCACCTACCTATCTCTGTCTCGGCAAGCTCTTGAACACCCGGCATCGGTTGTGACTCATGAACATGTGTGCGAGCTCAGCTACCGAACATCCTTCTGCATCCCCTGACGTCCAGCGAGGATCTCACTTTTCTGCATTCCACCGCGGTGGACAGCGTCGTTGACCAGCACCCGCCACCCGGGCTTCCTGCTCACTGTTATTGTCATCTGATTAGCGTCTTTGGGTGTCTTGCGAAGCGCTTCATAAGTTTATTGTATTATTATTATTATTATTATGAAATAAAAAGCTTAATAATCGCATTAGAGACACAGAGGGAATTATATGTGTACGTACATACATTTATTATTAATTTACATTTATTTTAATTATGTGTGCTTGTTTCTATGTGCTTGACTGACTCAACATTAGCCGTTAGCTTGAAGAAACGGCTGCTAGTGCAAGCTATCCCTCGTGTAAAAACCACGTGTTAATTGCAGATATATTTGTGCCAAAGATTTTGACAAAAATCTCTCCCATAGTTTTTCATGGCAGATCAAAAGAATAAAGAACAACTAACAAGCCTTGTTTCCACCCGGTTTCGAACCAGGGACTTTTTGCGTGTGAGGCAAACGTGATAACCACTACACTATGGAAACTGCTGGTTTGCTTTGTCCAACAGCCCCAACAGTACTTTTGGGAGCTGCCAGCCAGCAACCCAATGGAAAAAAAATCTGCATTTGACGTTTTGGACGGTAAATTGAACAGATTCACGACTACCATCTACACATCCAGGAGAAACAAGTCATCAGGGGCCTCATGTGCAAAAACCTGTGTGGCTTTCCTACTGAAACATGGCGTTGCTCAAACCCAGAAAACGTCTGCACAAAAACGTGGTGCACGTTCTTTTTCACGGCAAAGTTCAGATGTATCAAGAGTGAAATGAGCATGGAAATGTGCGGTGCCTGACGCCAACTTCATGGCTGGCGTACGCACGTTTCTGCAGCTGTTGGTGATGGTGGGAAGGGTTAGAGAGACACGGGGACCTGCGCTCGGAGGATGTGCCCAAAACCGTGGTAGATGTTTGAATTTCTTCGCGTGCCCTCTGGCCTGAACGGTAACTTCCAAAAACAAAAGTAACGAGACGACAAATCCGGAAAAGAGAGACAAATGAAACCAAATGGCCTGTGCTGCATATTTATTCCTTGGGCGACCCTCCAATGAAGCGAAGAGAAAGATAGCCAGAAGTTTGATATTTGCCTGACATTCGCCAGGAACTCTCTACAAGTTACGTGACAATTTTCACTGCAAATCAATCCAAACACTTTTTCTCATTCTGATTGCTGTTGTAGTTGGCAATGGGTTGCGGGTCATCATTGCCCCGTGACCGTCTCGCCCCACCCCTGCCAGTCTCCCCAATTTGAATGCATGGCACCCCAGCACACATGATCACAGTACAGCAATAATGGTTATGTTTAGGAATATGTTTGACGATTATTGCCTTTTTGTGATTTTTAATTGCATCCAGTTTTTCTATGATGCAAGATATCAGCAAACCTTGACCTGTAGTAAGTAGTGTACTCTCATTGCCAACTACTACAGCAAACACAATGAAAATAAACATCTTTTATTTGATATATGCTGATTTGTTCCACATTCGTCACCCTTGGATGGGTAACTTGTAGACGGTCCCTAACACAGACTGAAAGCAACATGTCGACTCAAGCGCCATTTTTGCCGTTATTACATCTACATTTGGAGTGACCAGGAATCCAGCCGCAAGTTTTTTTTTACGGACAGTTTCCGAAATTGTCCTCCACATACTACACGTGAAATAGTCAAAATTGTTGTAATGAGGCCGAGTACGAGCGTCTGAGAACTGAATGTTAGGCGAATATCAAACATCCGGGCAACTTTCTCTCGGTATATTTATTAAGATGTGAATGAGCAAGTTTGACTTTTACTCGTTGGGAAAATAAGCGTTCGAATATAACCTATTTTGAGGTTTGCTGTTTTTCCAAACTCTTTTCAGTTCGAGCTGTGCAGTATGTGTAACCAAGGAGACGCTGCGCTCTTTGTGACGTACGCAGTCACGTGATGAAAGAGCATCAGTGTATAGAAAACCTCAGGGGGCTTTCCAAAAGTAATCAGTTCCAAGACCAGCAAGAAGCTCATATCGTGACTTCAACCATGGAGGGTCCATCTTTCATCAGGTATGTAAACGTTGACGAGACGTTAAAGGACTTGCTCGTAATCTTCTTCTTCTTCTTTTCCTTTCGGCTTGTCCCGTTAGGGGTCGCCACAGGGTGTCATCCTTTTCCATCTAAGCCTATCTCCTGCATCCTCCTCTCGAACACCAACTGCCATCAGGTCTTCCCTCACGACATCCATCAACCTTCTCTTTGGTCTTCCTCGAGCTCTCTTGCCTGGTAGCTCCATCCTCATCATCCTTCTACCAATATACTATTTCTCCTCTGGACGTGTCCAAACCATCAAAGTTTGCTCTCTCTAAATTTGTCTCCAAAACATCGAACCTTGGCTGTCCCTCTGATGAGCTCATTTCTAATTTTATCCAACCTGGTCACTCCGAGAGCGAACCTCAACATCTTCATTTCCGCCCCCTCCAACTCTGCTTCCTGTTGTCTCTTCAGTGCCACTGTCTCTAATCCGTACATCATGGCTGGTCACACCACTGTTTTATAAATTTTGCCCTTCACCCTAGCAAGGACTCTTCTGTCCCATAACACACCTGACACCTTCCTCCACCCGTTCCAACCTGCTTGGACCCATTTCTTCACTTCCTGACCACACTCAACATTGCTCTGGACGGTTGACCCCAAGTATTTAAAGTCCTCCACCCTTGCCATCTCTTCTCCCTGTAGCCTCATTCTTCCCCCACCACCCCTCTCATTCATGCACATATATTCTGTTTTACTTCGGCTAATCTTCATTCCTCTTCTTTCCAGTGCATGCCTCCATCTTTCTAACTGTTCCTCCAGCTGCTCCCTGCTTTCACTGCAGATCACAATGTCATCTGCAAACATCATGGTCCACGGGGATTCCAGTCTAACCTCATCTGTCAGCCTATCCATCACCACTGCAAAAAGGAAGGGGCTCAGGACTGATCCCTGATGCAGTCCTACCTCCACCTTAAATTCGTCTGTCACACCTACAGCACACCTCACCGCTGTTCTGCTGCCCTCGTACATGTCCTGTATTATTCTAACATACTTCTCTGCCACTCCAGACTTCCGCATGCAGTACCACAGTTCCTCTCTGGGTACTCTGTCATAGGCTTTCTCTAGATCTACAAAGACACAATGTAGCTCCTTCTGACCTCTGTACTTTTCTATCAACATCCTCAAGGCAAATAATGCATCTGTGGTACTCTTTCTAGGCATGAAACCATACTGTTGCTCGCAAATACTCACTTCTGTCCTGAGTCTCGCCTCCACTACTCTTTCCCATAACTTCATTGTGTGGCTCATCAACTTTATTCCTCTATAGTTCCCACAGCTCTGCACATCACCTTTGTTCTTAAAAATGGGCACCAGTACACTTTTCCTCCAATCCTCAGGCATCTTCTCACGCACTTGAATTCTATTGAACAAGCTGGTCAAAAACTCCACAGCCACCTCTCCTAGATGCTTCCATACCTCCACAGGAATGTCATCAGGACCAACTGCCTTTCCATTTTTCATCCTCTTTAATGCCTTTCTAACTTCCCCCTTACTAATCATTGCCACTTCCTGGTCCACCACAGTTGCCTCCTCTACTCTTCCTTCCCTCTCATTTTCCTCATTCATCAACTCCTCAAAGTATTCTTTCCATCTAGCTAGCACACTGCTGGCACCAGTCAACATATTTCCATCTCTATCCTTAATCACCCTAACCTGCTGCACTATCCTTCCCATCTCTATCCCTCTGTCTGGCCCGCCTGTATAGATCCTTTTCTCCTTCTTTAGTGTCCAACCTGCCATACATGTCATCATATGCCTCTTGTTTGGCCTTTGCCACCTCTACCTTTGCCCTGTGTCGCATCTCAATGTATTCCTTTCACCCCTCCTGGGTCCTCTCAGTGTCCCACTTCTTCTTAGCTAACCTTTTTCCTTGTAGGATTTCCTGTACTGTGAAGTTCCACCACCAAGTCTCCTTTTCTCCTTTCCTGTCAGAAGATACACCAAGTACTCTCCTGCCTTCCTCTCTGATCACCTTGGCTGCAGTGGTCCAGTCTTCTGGAAGCTCCTCCCATCCACCGAGGGCCTTTCTCACCTCTTCCCGAAAAGCTGCACAACACTCGTCCTGTCTCAGCTTCCACCACATGGTTCTCTTCTCTGCCTTTGTCTTCCTAATCTTCCTCCCCACCACCAGAGTCATCTTACACACCACCATTCTATGCTGTCTAGCCACACTCTCCCCTACCACTACCTTACAGTCGGTAACCTCCTTCAGATTACATCGTTGCAAAGTCTACCATCATCTGTCCCTCCAAGTTCCTTTCCTGGATGCCGTACTTACCCATCACTTCTTCATCACCCCTATTACCTTCACCAACATGTCCATTACAATCTGCACCAATTACGACACTCTCTCTGTCTGGGATGCTCAGAACTACTTCGTCTTGCTCCTTCCTTCTCTTTCATCTCTAGGTCACATCCTACCTGTGGGGCATAGCCACTTATCACATTATACATAACACCCTCAATTTCAAGTTTCAGCCTCATCACTCGATCTGATACTCTTTTCACCTCCAAGACATTCTGAGCCAACTCTTCTTTTAAAATAACCCCGAGTCCATTTCTCTTCCCATCTACACCATGGTAAAATAATTTAAACCCTGCCCCTAAACTTCTAGCCTTACTGCCTTTCCACCTGGTCTCCTGGACACACAATATATCAACCTTTCTCCTTATCATCATGTCAACCAACTCCCGAGATTTTCCTGTCATAGTCCCAACATTCAAAGTCCCCACATTCAGTTCTAGGCTCTGTGCTTTCCTCTTCTCTCTCTGCCGAAGAACCCGCTTTCCACCTCTTCTTCTTCTTTGACTTCGACCCACAGTAGCTGAATTTTCAACGGCGCCCTGCAGGTTGGCGGACGTTGTTAACCCGGGCCATGAGCGATCCGGTATGGAATTCTTTGGATGAACGCTCATATTTGTTTGGCAAATTTTAAGCCGGATGCCCTTCCTGACGCAATCCTCTGCATTTATCCGGGCTTTGGACTGGCCTACAGTTTGCACTGACTTGTGCCCCCCATAGGCCTGCATTAAAAAAATTCTTGCGTTGGCCGGGAATCGAACCCAGGTCAACTGCTTGGAAGGTAGCTATGCTCACCACTATATCACCAACGCCTGCGTCTTTACCACCAACACCTGCATACTATATATGTGGCTGATATAACCACTGACCATTTTAAATCATGGAGTGAGATTTTTTGGAAACTGAACCAATGTCCAAGCATAAACCCAATAAAAAGATATTACAAACAAATGAGCTTCACAAAACATGTGGAAGTATAGTCTCAATATTAGTAGATACAGTGTCAAAACAAATTTCAAAACAGACAAATTAAAACCGCAAAAAAATATTCAAGAGCCCAGCCCATCACAAAATACACCCACACAAAAACACACACACACACATAAACAAGCACACAGTGATTAATACCGGTAGTGTCGCGATAGGGTCAGGGAAGGAGAAATCATTATTATTATTATTATTCAGGGTGCAATGATCCATTTTTAATATCGATGTATCGATTCATATTCCAAGGAATAGATTAGATTAGATTAGATGAGATTAGATTAGATTGGATTTTCGTACAGCAGACTTGTGATGGATGAATGTGTATTTTTTATTTTACCAGTTTTAATGATAAATTGTTCAGCGTGACTGGATTAAGTTTGAGTTCTGTGATGGCGCAAGGGAACATCGGAGTATGAAACTGTGTTGTTTTTTTCTGCAGCAATTGAATGGGCCAGTCTAAGAAGCAAATCACATTTCCCATGATCCACTCCGCAGGTTGAGAAGTGTGCAGGGCAGAACGCAAAACTTCACGAGTGGAATCTGCAAAGGTTGAATCCAGGCTACTGAATGTCCATCAAAATTAAATCAGTAACGGATGTGATGAAAAGTATGGACGCATTTTGGTTTTCCAGTCGTAAAAATCAATTGAGAAAAAAAACATGACGGGCATGCAATAAACTGTTTGCCGACCGCCGCCGCCGTCGACAAGTCGTGAAATATAAGTAATATGAAAAGCCACAATCACCCACAAGCAAGAAGCAAGCCGAGGCCAACCATCAATTTGTGAGACATTTCAACCAGGTTTTCTTCATGATAGCACAATCGAGAGCTAAAAGGTTGGGAAACACATTTGAAATTCCTTCACGGACATACTGTACTTCAGCAAAACGAACACCAACACTACTAAGACAGACCAAAGTAGTCAAAGAGAGCATCGAGCAGGCAGACTGGAAAGTGTCTCACCCTGGACAGATGGCAACTTGAACATCACAAGGTACTCAGAGCTCCTTAACTAATAAATACGATTAGAACATGCATAAATGAGGTGTGTGTGTTCAATTACAATAAGATTTTCATCATTTTTCAAAACACATCAAAAGTAGCAGGTAAACCGAGTGTTAATCCAACCTGTCATTTGCATTTTATTCAAATAAAGTGTAGGCCGGTCCCAAGCCCGGATAAATTGCGTCAGGAAGGGCATCCGGCTTAAAACCTTGCCAAACAAATATGAGCGTTCATCCAAAGAATTCCATACCGGATCGGTCGTGGCCCGGGTTAACAACGTCCGCCACCGGCGCCGTCAACCTGCAGGGCGCTGTTGGAAATTCAGCTACTGTGGGTCGAAGTCGAAGTCAAAGAAGAAGAAGAAGAAGAGGTGGAAAGCGGGTTCTTCGGCAGAAAGAGAAGAGGAAAACACAGAGCCTAGAACTGAATGTGGGGACTTTGAATGTTGGGACTATGACAGGAAAATCCCGGGAGTTGGTTGACATGATGATTAGGAGAAAGGTTGTTATATTGTGTGTCCAGGAGACCAGGTGGAAAGGCAGTAAGGCTAGAAGTTTAGGGGCAGGGTTTAAATTATTTTACCATGGTGTAGATGGGAAGAGAAATGGAGTCGGGGTTATTTTAAAAGAAGAGTTGGCTAAGAATGTCTTGGAGGTGAAAAGAGTATCAGATCGAGTGATGAGGCTGAAATTTGAAATTGAGGGTGTTATGTGTAATGTGATTAGTGGCTATGCCCCACAGGTAGGATGTGACCTCGAGGTGAAAGAGAAATTCTGGAAGGAGCTAGATGATGTAGTTCTGAGCATCCCAGACAGAGAGAGAGTCGTAATTGGTGCAGATTGTAATGGACATGTTGGTGAAGGTAATAAGGGTGATGAAGAAGTGATGGGTAAGTACGGTATCCAGGAAAGGAACTTGGAGGGACAGATGGTGGTAGACTTTGCAACAAGGATGCAAATGGCTGTAGTGAACACTTTTCTCCAGAAGAGGCACGAACATAGGGTGACCTACAAGAGCGGAGGTAGAAGCACACAGGTGGATTACATCTTGTGCAGACGATGTAATCTGAAGGAGGTTACCAACTGTAAGGTAGTGGTAGGGGAGAGTGTGGCTAGACAGCATAGGATGGTGGTGTGTAAGATGACTCTGGTGGTGGGGAGGAAAATTAGGAAGACAAAGGCAGAGAAGAGAACCATGTGGTGGAAGCTGAGACAGGACGAGTGTTGTGCAGCTTTTCGGGAAGAGGTGATACAGGCTCTCGGTGGACGGGAAGAGCTTCCAGAAGACTGGACTACTGCAGCCAAGGTGATCAGAGAAGCAGGCAGGAGAGTACTTGGTGTATCTTCTGGCAGGAAAGGAGAGAAGGAGACTTGGTGGTGGAACCTCACAGTACAGGAAATCATACAAGGAAAACGGTTAGCTAAGAAGAAGTGGGACACTGAGAGGACTGAGGAGAGGCGAAAGGAATACATTGAGATGCGACACAGGGCAAAGGTAGAGGTGGCAAAGGCAAAACAAGAGGCATATGATGACATGTATGGCAGGTTGGACACTAAAGAAGGAGAAAAGGATCTATACAGGCTGGCCAGACAGAGGGATAGAGATGGGAAGGATGTGCAGCAGGTTAGGGTGATTAAGGATAGAGATGGAAATATGTTGACTGGTGCCAGCAGTGTGCTAGGTAGATGGAAAGATTACTTCGAGGAGTTGATGAATGAGGAAAATCATAGAGAAGGGAGAGTAGAAGAGGCAAGTGTGGTGGACCAGGAAGTGGCAATGATTAGTAAGGGGGAAGTTAGAAAGGCATTAAAGAGAATGAAAAATGGAAAGGCAGTTGGTCCTGATGACATTCCTGTGGAGGTATGGAAGCATCTAGGAGAGGTGGCTGTGGAGTTTTTGACCAGCTTGTTCAATAGAATTCTAGTGCGTGAGAAGATGCCTGAGGAATGGAGGAAAAGTGTACTGGTGCCCATTTTTAAGAACAAAGGTGATGTGCAGAGCTGTGGCAACTATAGAGGAATAAAGTTGATGAGCCACACAATGAAGTTATGGGAAAGAGTAGTGGAGGCTAGACTCAGGACAGAAGTGAGTATTTGCGAGCAACAGTATGGTTTCATGCCTAGAAAGAGTACCACAGATGCATTATTTGCCTTGAGGATGTTGATGGAAAAGTACAGAGAAGGTCAGAAGGAGCTACATTGTGTCTTTGTAGATCTAGAGAAAGCCTATGACAGAGTACCCAGAGAGGAACTGTGGTACTGCATGCGGAAGTCTGGAGTGGCAGAGAAGTATGTTAGAATAATACAGGACATGTACGAGGGCAGCAGAACAGCGGTGAGGTGTGCTGTCGGTGTGACAGAAGAATTTAAGGTGGACGTGGGACTGCATCAGGGATCAGCCCTGAGCCCCTTCCTTTTTGCAGTGGTGATGGATAGGCTGACAGATGAGGTTAGACTGGAATCCCCGTGGACCATGATGTTTGCAGATGACATTGTGATCTGCAGTGAAAGCAGGGAGCAGCTGGAGGAACAGTTAGAAAGATGGAGGCATGCACTGGAAAGAAGAGGAATGAAGATTAGCCGAAGTAAAACAGAATATATGTGCATGAATGAGAGGGGTGGTGGGGGAAGAATGAGGCTACAGGGAGAAGAGATGGCAAGGGTAGAGGACTTTAAATACTTGGGGTCAACCGTCCAGAGCAATGGTGAGTGTGGTCAGGAAGTGAAGAAACGGGTCCAAGCAGGTTGGAACGGGTGGAGGAAGGTGTCAGGTGTGTTATGTGACAGAAGAGTCTCTGCTAGGATGAAGGGCAAAGTTTATAAAACAGTGGTGAGGCCAGCCATGATGTATGGATTAGAGACAGTGGCACTGAAGAGAAAACAGGAAGCAGAGCTGGAGGTGGCGGAAATGAAGATGTTGAGGTTCGCTCTCGGAGTGACCAGGTTGGATAAAATTAGAAATGAGCTCATCAGAGGGACAGCCAAGGTTCGATGTTTTGGAGACAAAGTTAGAGAGAGCAGACTTCAATGGTTTGGACACGTCCAGAGGAGAGAGAGTGAGTATATTGGTAGAAGGATGATGAGGATGGAGCTGCCAGGCAAAAGAGCTAGAGGAAGACCAAAGAGAAGGTTGATGGATGTCGTGAGGGAAGACATGATGGCAGTTGGTGTTCGAGAGGAGGATGCAGGAGATAGGCTCTCATGGAAAAGGATGACGCGCTGTGGCGACCCCTAACGGGACAAGCCGAAAGGAAAAGAAGAAGAAGAAGAAAGTGTGAATGCATTTGCCATTATTATCATTTGCCTGAATGGTTGGTTATCGCTTTTTTTTTGTTTTTCCATAATTAACTTTACCGAATATTTACAAAAAAACAAAACCAATTTCAGAAATTTCACCTGGACTGTCCCGTATCCAAGTATTTGTTTCACAGTCACACTGGTTACATTTAAAAAAATTACTGAATCTATTCCCTAATGGCACGATGGAAGACTGGTTAGAGCGTCAGCCTCACAGTTCTGAGGACTGGGGTTCAATCCCTGGCCCTGCCTGTGTGGAGTTTGCATGTTCTCCCCGTGCCAGCGTGGGCACTCCGGTTTCCTTCCACATCCCAAAAACATGAATGCTTGTTTAATTGAAATCTCCAAATTGCCCGTAGGTGTGAATGGTTGTTTGTTTGTATGTGCCCTGCGATTGGCTGGCAACCAGTTCAGGGTGTACCCCGCCTCCTGCCCGATGATAGCTGGGATTGGCTCCAGCACGCCCACGACCCGAGTGAGGAGAAGCGGCTCAGAAAATGGATGGATGGATGGATGGATATTTCCAAATACTGGTTTTGGATAGTATCGTTCTCGATGAAAAATCCACCACGAATTGTGATACGAATCGAGTCACTGCCGAAATGAATTGTTACACCCCTATTGGTTAGTACTCTGCGTTGTGGCCCCAGCAACCCCGGTTGAAATCTGGGTCACGGCAGGTACAAAGTCCTCCGATTACTTTTTTTTTTTTTTTAAATTAATTAATTAATTAATTTTTTTTAATTTATTTATTATTTTTTATTTTTTTAGTGCTGCTGCTGCTTCTGGTGGCATAGTAACAATCCTCCATTGGGGCTTGCAGAGGAGGTGGTGTCTACATGGGGGTAGTGGCGCAGTGGTTAACATGTCTGACTTCGGATCAGAAGATTTTAGGTTCGACTCCTGGCTCGCTCGGTCGTAGTTTAGCATGTGGTGGTCAACCCGAGCCAAAATTGCTGTGTTGGACACGTTCACCTGAAACGTCTGGGTGACGTCCATCCATCCATTTTCTGAGCCGCTTCTCCTCACTAGGGTCGCGGGTGTGCTGGAGCCTATCCCAGCTGTCATCGGGCAGGAGGCGGGGTACACCCTGAACTGGTTGCCAGCCAATCGCAGGGCACATAGGAACAAACAACCATTCACACTCACAGTCATGCCTATGGGCAATTTCAAGTCTCCAATTCATGCATGTTTTTGGGATGTGGGAGGAAACCCGAGTGCACGGGGAGAACATGCAAACTCCACACAGGCGGGGCCGGGGATTGAACCCGGGTCCTCAGAAGTGTGAGGCTGACATTCTAACCAGTCGGACACCGTGCCGCACAACAGCAATCAGAATGAGAAAAAGTGTTTGGATTGATTTGCAGTGAAAATTGTCGTGTAACTTGTAAAGAGTGCCTGGCGAATGTCAGGCAAATATCAAACGTCTGGCTATCTTTCTCTTCGCTTCATCGGAGGGTCGCCCAAGGAATAAATATGCAGCACAGGCCATTTGGTTTCATTTGTCTCTCTTTTCCGGATTTGGCGTCTCGTTACTTTTGTTTTTGGAAGTTACCGTTAGCGCTACGGGGTGAGTTCCAGTGTGTATCCTCCAAAATAAAAGCTCATGTGCTTAAACTAAGAAGCCAACGTAAAAATTAAATTAACTTTACAAAGTAGAAAACAAATCGTGATAAAACGCTACCCCTTACAATTTTAACGATGCTATCTTTTAATTTAACCAAAAACATTAACTGAAAATTAACTACTCTGTGTTTGCATTTACCATGTATATTAAATCAAAGTCAAAGGCATTGTTAGCCCTCAAAAAAAGAAGAAAAAAAAAGAAAAAGTAAATAATGAAACCGTGTCAGTGGTTCTGCAAAAAAATGAGGACAAAAGGGGCAAAACGTTTGCAGCTGATGCTGATGAATGTATCGTGGAAAACTGAATTTCAGTAGTTTAATTCAAAGGGTAAAGGTCAATAGGTCAGCGAGGCGCTGACCTATTGGATGAACCAGCCGTGATCGAGCGAGCTTGTTACCTCACTAGCTTGTGAGCTTGCGGTCTTGCGAACAGAATAAACAGTCAACTTGCCATTAAGTGTCTCTGTTGTGTGGATCTACGCACAGCGTACGGAGTGAGGCTGTGTAATACTGGACGGACTTAAAGCTGGTCCACCCGTCCGTGAGTCCACTATAGCGGCTAACAGATACAAGCCGCTAGTAGCAGGCCAATTCACACGGGGAGCCGTTCAAATCCCCGTCGGTTCGCTCCGTGCGTCGCACAACACTTGAGGGATGATGGGTTTTTTTCAGGTTGTAGGGGATAGCTAGATTAGCTAGACCAGGGGTAACCACACTTTTTTAACATGCGAGCTATCTACAAAATGACCAAGTCAAAATGATCTACCTACTATAAAATTGCAAAACATACATTTATGTATAAATACATTGAGAATTCTTTATATGAACCATATATGGTAGTGTACCTTGCATAACTGTGTGAACCCATATTGCTGAACACAACAATTTTTTGTTCTTACCTTACTCTGATGACTTGCACTGAATGGAATCAGCCAGAAATGCATAATCCGGACAGTCGCTGCTGACAGCTCGCCTCAAGCACACTTCCAAATGATCATCAGTCATGGTGGAACGGATCTACCCACACTACCTTTGCGATCGACTGGAAGATCGAGATCAACTGGTAGATCACGATCGACGTATTGGGCACCCCTGGTCGAGAGCTCGATACATGTAGTTGTTGTGTGTTGCCAAAATGTAAAGTAATGACACCAATGTAATGGACATCCGGGAAATTGACCAGCCTGCGTAAATTCTGTTCCATGCGAAGTAAGTTAAGCTTGTGGTCTACTGAAAGTACAGATTAGTGCATATTTGTGTTTAGATGAACAAGAACAGGAACCCCCAGCTATATGCATTGTCAATACACGATCATTCCACCCTCACATCACAAGCTCAGCCTCTTCCTACCAATGTTTGTCCTTCGTTTGCTTTTTCCTGCCTTGTTTCCTTGTAGATTCCCTCTGGTAGAGCTCATGAAATTTTCGATAAAAATTCACTACTTGTATCATTTGTGTGTTTGGGATCAACAAAAGACCTCTGGCTACCGAGAACTCATGTAATCCTGTAGCAACCTTCAGATTACAAGACAGATAAAAGGTTTGTGGTCGCTTTCTGCTAAAATTTATACGTAGAAAAAGTGACCCTTTACGAGACCAAATAGCTTGATTTATAACGCTGGAACATAAAATCACGCTAAACTGGAAGTGACGCAGGAGTCGCGTCAGGCTTAAAACCTGGATAATGGTCACTTCCTCCAGTTGTTGTCTTAATTCCATCCCACTCACACAAACCAGCCAACTCATCTGACACGTTTGTCAGGTCTATTGCTGTTCCTGATCCTGTCCTCATTCATTTTTGTTCCTCTCCCATCATTCTAACACACCAAGTTTTTATCTCTATGATTTCCTCCACTACCATTCCGTTCCCATCATTATTGCCATCCCATAATGTACTATGCACATTAAAATCCCCACACCATACCATGCTACCTGTCATATACATAACCAGTTGATCCAATAATTTAAGTGGAAGCTTCATACACGGATTATTATTATTTATTATTTTTAAACCTTCTTTTGTAACCATTTATATTACTACATGTTCTAATTCTATATATTTCCTTATAATTCTATATTGTATATCTTGTTTTCGAAAAATCGCTCGTCCACGTCCAGTACTCTATCTCTTCTAATAGTTTCATATCCGTTAATTATAAAATCTAATGCTGGTTTAAGCCATGTTTCCTGGACACAGATAACATCAGGTTTCTTTTCAAGTTCTTTCGTGAATCCTATTGGCTATTAAACCTCTTGCGTTCCATTATATTATTAGCATGATATTTGATCAATCTGGATCCTCTGCCCAGATGCTCCTGTTCCACCTCCATTTTTGTGCCACATCCTTGCAGGCCTCATGCATGACAGGTTTTCTTTCAGTCCCAAATCCTTCTCTGCTGCCTTAACACTAATTTCAATCCTTTCTGTTTTCTGTTTTACTGCAATTTCCACACAATTTATGACGTACGCCATACAGAGAATCACATTTTCTGTTGGCATGGCAATATTCTCACTCTGTTTTTTATTTTGGACCCGCTTCACTGATTTTATTGACCACTTGAACCGGACTGATTTCGTCTTTCGTACTTTGCATCCACACCCAAATGTCACCCTGTGTTCTCCTCCACATTTTGGACAACTCTGTCTCCCTTGTGTCCATATCGCTGACATTTGGAACATCTGAGAAATCGGACCGGAAAAATCATACTTTTGCGTCTGTTGAGACGTATAACGGGGTAGACAAACAGCTCGAAAGATAAGCTGTTTCCACCCGGTTTTGAAACTGAGGACCTTTCGATTGTAAGGCGAATCAATAATAAAAATATGTTTTTTAAAAATCCTAAAATAAAAATAGGAAACAAGGACAAAAGAAACAGATTCCCGACTACCATCTCCACATCCAGGAGAAACAAGTCATCAGGGCCCTCGTGCAAAAACCTGTGTGGCTTTCCTACTGAAACATGGCGTCGCTCAAATCCAGAAAACGTCTGCACAAAAACGTGGCGCACGTTCTTTTTCACTGCAAAGTTCAGATGTATCAAGAGTGAAATGAGCGTGGAAATGTGCGGTGCCTCACGCCAAATTCATGGCTGGCGTACGCACGTTTCTGCAGCTGTTGGTGATGGTGGGAAGGGTTAGAGAGACACATGGGCCTGTGCACTCAGAGGATGTGCCCAAAACCGCGGTGGCTGTTTGAATTTCTTCGCGTGCCCTCTGGCCTGAAGGGAGCGCCTCAGACTTTTCAAAGGTGAGTGAGGAGAAGCGGGACGGAACATGAATGAATGGATCAATAGATTACTCCACGATTTACCGTCCAAAACGTCAAATGCCAAACAGGTCCTAGGTGAGGGACCAGACAAAGCACGGCTCAAAGACCCCTAATGATGACGACAAACAATGGACTTCGTTTTCCCTTGCCCGGACGCGGTCCACCGGGGCCCCCCACTGGAGCCAGGCCTGGTGGTGGGGCTCGAAGGCGAGCGCCTGGTGGCCGGGCCTGCACCCATGGGGCCCGGCCGGGCACAGCCCGAAAGGGTAACGTGGGTCCCTCTTCCCATGGGCTCACCACCTGTGGGAGGGGCCATAGGGGTCGGGTGCAGTGTGAGCTGGGCGGTGGCCGAAGGCGGGGACCTTGGCGATCCGATCCCCGGCTACAGAAGCTGGCTCTAGGGACGTGGAATGTCACCTCTCTGGCAGGGAAGGAGCCCGAGCTGGTGTGTGAGGTCGAGAAGTTCCGACTCGATATAGTCGGACTCGCCTCCACACACACCTGGGGCTCTGGTACCAGTCCTCTCGAGAGGGGTTGGACTCTCTTCCACTCTGGAGTTGCCCATGGTGAGAGGCGCCGAGCAGGTGTGGGTATACTTATTGCCCCCCGGCTCGGTGCCTGTACGTTGGGGTTCACCCCGGTGGACGAGAGGGTAGCCTCCCTCCGCCTTCGGGTGGGGGGACGGGTCCTGACTGTTGTTTGTGCCTATGCACCAAACAGCAGTTCAGAGTACCCACCCTTTTTGGAGTCCTTGGAGGGGGTGCTGGAGAGCGCTCCCGCTGGGGACTCCATTGTTCTGTTGGGGGACTTCAATGCTCACGTGGGCAATGACAGTGAGACCTGGAAGGGCGCGATTGGGAGGAACGGCCCCCCCGATCAGAACCCAAGCGGTGTTCTGTTATTGGACTTCTGTGCTCGTCACGGATTGTCCATAACGAACACCATGTTCAAGCATAAGGGTGTCCACACGTGCACTTGGCACCAGGACACCCTAGGTCGCAGTTCGATGATCGACTTTGTGGTCGTGTCATCGGACTTGCGGCCGCATGTCTTGGACACTCGGGTGAAGAGAGGGGCGGAGCTGTCAACTGATCACCACCTGGTGGGGGAAGATGCCGGTCCGACGTGGCAGGCCCAAACGTATTGTGAGGGTCTGCTGGGAACGTCTGGCAGAATCCCCTGTCAGAAGGAGTTTCAACTCCCACCTCCGACAGAACTTTGCTCATGTTCCGGGGGAGGCGGGGGACATCGAGTCCGAGTGGACCATGTTCCACGCCTCCATTGCAGAGGCGGCCGACCGGAGCTGTGGCCGTAAGGTGGTCGGTGCCTGTCGTGGCGGCAATCCCCGAACCCGTTGGTGGACACCAACGGTGAGGGATGCCGTCAAGCTGAAGAAGGAGTCCTATCGGGCCTTTTTGGCCTGTGGGACTCCTGAGGCAGCTGATGGGTACCGGCTGGCCAAGCGGAATGCAGCTCTGGTGGTCGCTGAAGCAAAAACCCGGGCATGGGAGGAGTTCGGTGAGGCCATGGAGAAAGACCTCCGGACGGCTTCGAGGAAATTCTGGTCCACCATCCGACGTCTCAGGAGAGGAAAGCAGTGCACCACCAACACTGTGTATAGTGGGGATGGGGCGCTGCTGACCTCGACTCGGGACGTTGTGAGTCGGTGGGGAGAATACTTCGAAGACCTCCTCAATTCCACCGACACGCCTTCCCATGGGGAAGCAGAGTGTGGGTTGTCTGAGGCGGGCTCTCCTATCTCTGGGTTTGAGGTCACCGAGGTAGTTAAAAAGCTCCTCGGTGGCAGGGCCCCGGGGGTGGATGAGATTCGCCCGGAGTTCCTAAAGGCTCTGGATGTTGTGGGGCTGTCCTGGTTGACACGCCTCTGCAACATCGCGTGGACATCGGGGACAGTGCCTCTGGATTGGCAGACTGGGGTGGTGGTCCCCCTTTTTAAGAAGGGGGACCGGAGGGTGTGTTCCAACTACAGGGGGATCACACTGCTCAGCCTCCCTGGTAAGGTCTATTCAGGGGTGCTGGAGAGGAGGGTCCGTCGGGAAGTCGAATCTCAGATTCAGGAGGAGCAGTGTGGTTTTCGTCCTGGCCGTGGAACAGTGGACCAGCTCTACACCCTCGGCAGGGTCCTCGAGGGTGCATGGGAGTTCGCCCAACCAGTCTACATGTGTTTTGTGGACTTGGAGAAGGCGTTCGACCGTGTCCCTCGGGGAGTCCTGTGGAGAGTGCTTCGGGAGTATGGGGTACCGAACCCCCTGATACGGGCTGTTCGGTCCCTGTACGACCGGAGTCAGAGTTTGGTCCGCATATCCGGCAGTAAGTCGGACTCGTTCCCGGTGAGGGTTGGACTCCGCCAAGGCTGCCCTTTGTCGCCGATTCTGTTCATAACTTTTATGGACAGAATTTCTAGGCGCAGCCGAGGCGTAGAGGGGGTCCGGTTTGGTGGCCTCAGTATTGCATCTCTGCTTTTTGCAGATGATGTGGTTCTGTTGGCTTCATCAAGCCGTGACCTCCAACTCTCATTGGAGCAGTTCGCAGCCGAGTGTGAAGCGGCTGGGATGAGAATCAGCACCTCCAAATCTGAGACCATGGTCCTCAGTCGGGAAAGGGTGGCATGCCATCTCCAGGTCGGGGATGAGATCCTGCCCCAAGTGGAGGAATTCAAGTATCTTGGGGTCTTGTTCACGAGTGAGGGAAGAATGGAACGGGAGATCGACAGGCGGATCGGTGCAGCGTCTGCAGTGATGCGGACTTTGTATCGGTCCGTTGTGGTAAAGAAAGAGCTAAGCCAAAAGGCGAAGCTCTCAATTTACCGGTCGATCTTCGTTCCTACCCTCACCTATGGTCATGAGCTGTGGGTCGTGACCGAAAGAACAAGATCCCGGATACAAGCGGACGAAATGAGTTTCCTCCGCAGGGTGTCATCCGGGAGGATCTCAGAGTAGAGCCGCTACTTCTCCGCATTGAGAGGAGCCAGATGAGGTGGCTGGGGCATCTGATTCGGATGCCTCCCGGACGCCTCCCTGGTGAGGTGTTCCGGGCATGTCCCACCGGGAGGAGACCCCGGGGACGACCCAGGACGCGCTGGAGAGACTACATCCTTCGGCTGGCCTGGGAACGCCTCGGGATCCCCCCGGAAGAGCTGGATGAAGTGGCTGGGGAGAGGGTAGTCTGGGCGTCCCTGCTGAAGCTACTGCCCCCGCGACCCGACCCGGATAAGCGGTAGAGAATGGATGGATGGATGGATGAACGTCAAATGCAGATTTTTTTTCCATCGGCTTGCTGGCCGATGTTGGGGCTGTTAGACAAAGCAAACCAGCAGTTTCCATCGTGTGGTTATCACGTTTGCCTCACATGCAAAAGGTCCCTGGTTCGAAACTGGGTGGAAACAAGGCTTGTTAGTTGTTCTTTTTTCTTTTTATCTGCCATGAAAAACTATGGGAGAGATTAGTGACAAAATCTTTGGCACAAATATATCTGCAATTAACACGTGGTTTTTACACGAGGGATAGCTTGCACGAGCAGCTGTTTCTTCAAGCTAAGGGCTAATGTTGAGTCAGTCAACCACATAGAAACATCCATCCATCCATCCATTTTCTGAGCCGCTTCTCCTCACTAGGGTCGCGGGCGTGCTGGAGCCTATCCCAGCTGTCATCGGGCAGGAGGCGGGGTACACCCTGAACTGGTTGCCAGCCAATCGCAGGGCACATAGAAACAAACAACCATTCGCACTCACAGTCATGCCTACGGGCAATTTAGACTCACCAATTAATGCATGTTTTTGGGATGTGGGAGGAAACCGGAGTGCCCGGAGAAAACCCACGCAGGCACAGGGAGAATATGCAAACTCCACACAGGCGGGGGCGGGGATTGAACCCCGCACCTCAGAACTGTGAGGCTGACGCTCTAACCAGTCGGCCACCGTGCCGCCCACATAGAAACAAGCACACATAATTAAAATGAATGTAAATTAATAATAAATGTATGTACGTACACATATAATTCCCTCTGTGTCTCTAATGCGATTATTAAGCTTTTTATTTCATAATAATAATAATACATTAAACTTATGAAGCGCTTCGCAAGACACCCAAAGACGCTAATCAGATGACAATAACAGTGAGCAGGAAGCCCGGGTGGCGGGTGCTGGTCAACGACGCTGTCCACCGCGGTGGAATGCAGAAAAGTGAGAGCCTCGCTGGACATCAGGGGATGCGGAAGGATGTTCGGTAGCTGAGCTCGCTGCACACATGTTCATGAGTCACAACCGAAGCCGGGTGTTCGAGAGCTTGCCGAGAAAGAGATAGGTGGGTGGTAATTTAGCTGAAGGTTTTTGTTTGTTTGTTTTTTTAAATCTCCCCGCCTTTCCTAGTTTACGTGACAACAATAACGCATCGTCTTTCGGTGAATGTGTTGAGTGAACATGAACCTCAGGGATGGATCATGAACGGAATGAGGAAGCATTGAATGATTCTCTGAAAATGAACTGAACGATTCAGTGAACGAATCTTTTAAGAGAACTGCTTTAAATGATGCAGTACACTCAAAAGAACTGCCGTGCCCATCACTATTGCATCATGAGGATGTGTGGTTGTTCACACCTCCAACAGGTAAGGCCCCTCCCCCTCTTCTCTGGTAGGCTTCGTGCGCGATGACCACCCGCGATCAAACGCCCACGAGTGACGCACAGCAACAAGTCGCTGTAGCATCCTGTGAATGCAGCATAAGTAGCAGTTTTGTCGTGTAGTGGCTACCATGTTCCCTTCATATGAGAAAGGTCCAAGGGTAGAAACAAAGCTTTTTTTTTTTCTTTTTAAATCTGATATCTACAACTCAGGGGGGAGATTTGTCTCAAAATTATTTACATGTTTGTCAGTTCCACAAATATATCTGCGATTTACGTTTTCTTTTCTTTTTATGTGTGAATTTATCATGACTTATCATTCAAAATATTAATACGCTGGCCCGGTCTGTAATTAACTCCATGTCCACTCTTGGGCACTGCAACCACAACAGTTTCCATAGTGTAGTGGTTTTCACGTTAGCTTAACACACGAAAGGTCCCTGGTTTGAGACCAGGTGGAAACAGGTTATTTTTTGTCTCTCTCGTCAGAGCTGCTGTACGTGGTTTGCGGGTCACGTTGTAAATCTTAAGTGGAGTGGAAGTTACTGTAGTTCAGTGGTGTTCATGTGCACCTCCCATGTGAAAGGTCCCTTGTTTTAAGTCTGGTTGTGAACAAGGCCTTTTTTAAATTAGGTGAAGCTGGCAAAAACCTTCTCTCCGTGGGGGAATCGAATCCCAGTCTCCTGCACGGACACCGTGAATGGTTCTGTCAGTGAAGGGGAATCAGGATTGAGAGGCTGGAGACTGGAGGGCAGCCGGACGGCCATCGTTCCAGCGGTGATGGAGCCGGCCGTCACGTGCTGAAACACACGGCCTTCCCGCATTGCATTGGGATTTTAGTGATGAAAACTGAGTTTTCCAAAAATTCCACAAAGTTTTTGGAGTGAGAACAATGCAAACACATTTGGCGTGAATTTTTGGAATGTGTCGAAATTAGAATGGTGTGAATCGAGTGAAAATTGTGAATGTAGAAGAACGTCAAAAAGGTAAGCAGAATTCATTCGGCTTTGGTTGGTGATAATTTTTCTTGACCTTGTTTCTTTTTTGCCATTGAAGACACAACAATGGGCATTTATGTCCTCAAAGAACATGCCTCAAGTGATGACTGCATGCTGGGGTTGTCCTTGAAGTCATCAAGGTTTTGCAAAACCTACATACTGTAGTGTAGCACGAGCCGTTGCTATTCTTTTTGGACTCATTTATGTGCTCAAACTTAGATACCCCAGTAAACTCCGTTACACCTTTGAGGTCGTGCAAAAGATTATTATGGACATGAATGGGCGTAAACTCTTCAACAGAGCACTTGGAATGAAGAACAGTCTGCTCCTGTTCTTGGAGTCATAAATGTGCTGCCAACAGAAAAACATGTTAAATGTTTCTTTAATTTTTTTACATGAAGTTGCCGTTTGTGAGTTAAGTCGAAATTGCCACTGCGACTTGTATTTTTTAGATCGTTTAATTTTGTAATAATTTATTTTTGTATAATTGTATGGTTTGTGTAATTGTATAATTAATTTTTTCATATTTGATGTATAATTTTCTACTGACCTCTTTGTTGAAGTCACACCACTATATGGTCTTGTGGTCAGGATTCCTGGTTTTCACCTTGGCAGCCCGGGTTTGACTACCATTTTGGGAATGTTCCTTGAATCGCTTCTGCTCTCTACCATTTAGACTTTGTCACCTCGTATGGTAACTACCTCAGTTCCAGTATTATGGCATGGATCACCCAGGGAACCAGGTCCGACTCCCAGTATGAGAGTATTTTTTACCCAGTATTCCACCAAGTCACTGATGGTGTAGTGGTACGCTCGCCTGACTTTGGTGTGGGCAGCGTGGGTTCAGCTCACACTGTGATGGTGGAAATGTGCGTGCGAATGGTTGTCCGTGTCTATATGTGCCCTGTGACTCACTGGTGACAAGTTCAGGGTGTAGTCTGCCTTTCGCCAGAAGTCAGCAGGGATAGGCTCCAGCACCCTGCGACCCTAACCAGGATTCCACCAATTTGGCTGTTCATGCAGAAAACTTCTGATTGACCTTGGGGGGAAAACCCGCAACGAAGGCGTGTCCCAGATGGCCAAGTGGTCAGGATTCCTGGTTTTCACCCATGAGGCCTGGGTTTGACTCCAGGTATGGGAATGTTCCCTGTATTCCACCATTTGGGCTTTGATCTTCATGTAGAAAATTTCCAACATATTGTGCTTGGAAAAAGAAACTTCTCATGAGCGGTCACCGTGATTTCATCATTTTTGCTGAATACACTGCGTAAAGCAATTGCCTACCCAGTACGGCAGCCTTACACACGGCATTTCTACCGGTCGGGTTATTGCTGCTTCCTGTTCCATTCTCTTTCTTCTCCCCCAATAAGACCACCACATCTTCCTCCTCCTCCTTGTTCTCCAAGACCAGCACCACCTCTTCACTGCCACCATGGGGTCACCCAGTCCCTCAATAACCCCTCTGCTAGTGACCTCAACCCCTGATGCTGCTGCTGGTCATAACAAAACAATAACAACCATAACAAGAGTTATGTTCTTAATACACAAAGGCAATGCATGTAAGAAAATGCCATAAATTACACACACACAGACTTGGAGGGTTTACGCTTTCTTTTATCAAAGTAATCCCGCTCATTTGTTCACGTCAAATAATATGTAAGTATCCCTGAATTGCTCGATGTTAGCAGGACCAGCAAACCGCCTCGCTGGCATTGCCGATGTGTTCAGCTGCAGTGACGTGCTCGACAATCAGTGAATATAAGGTAATAGATTCCTTGTTAGTTCAGTGGACCGGACAGGGAGTTGAGTTCATTTAGCTGACTTGAGTTCATTTAGCTTTTGGTGGGGCTCTTTGCGGGTAAACAAAAAAGCCGATAAGCCTTGTTTCCAAACAGGGACCTTACGCGTGTTTGGCGAACATAACAACCACTCCACGACTAAAACTGTTGCTCTCGTGCTATCTGTTAGCAGGACCAGCAAACGGCCTCGCTGGCATTGCCGAGACGTTCAGGTGCATTGACGTGTGCTTGACACTAGGTGAAGGTAGGGCAAAAGACTCCTTGTTAGTATAGTGGACAGTATCTCCACCTGTCACGCGGAAGACAGGGATTCGATTCCATGATGGGGAGTTGAGTTCATGTGGTCTTTAGCTTTTGGTGGGGCTCTTCTTTGTGGGAAAACAATTAAAAGCCGAACATTATGTTTCCAAACAGCGACCTTACGCGTATTTGGCGAACAAAACAACCACTACACGACTGAAACTGGTGCTCTCATGCTATCCGTTAGCAGGAATAGCAAACCACCTCGCGAGCTGTCATTGCCCATGCGTTCAGTGCATTGACGTGTGCTTGACACTAGGTGAAGGTAGGGCAAAAGACATCTCGTTAGTTTAGTGGACATAATCTCTACCTGTCACATGGAAGACCTGGGTTCGATTCCCTGATAGGGAGTTAACCTCCTGTGCTTTTCAGCTTTTCGTGGGGCTCTTCTTTTTGGGAAAATACAAAAGCCCATCAGCCTCGTTTCCAAAGAGGGACCTTACGCGTGTTTGGCGAACATAACAACCACTCCACGACTAAAACTGTTGCTCTCGTGCTATCTGTTAGCAGGACCAGCAAACGGCCTCGCTGGCATTGCCGAGGCGTTCAGGTGCATTGACGTGTGCTTGACACTAGGTGAAGGTACGGCAAAAGACATCTCGTTAGTTTAGTGGACGTTCTCTCTACCTGTCACATGGAAGACCTGGGTTCGATTCCCTGATAGGGAGTTAACCTCCTGCTTCAGCTTTTCGTGGGGCTCTTCTTTTTGGGAAAATACAAAAGCCCATCAGCCTCGTTTCCAAAGAGGGACCTTACACGTGTTTGGCGAACGTAACAACCACTACACGACTGAAACGGTTGCTATCGTGCCATCTGTTAGCAGGACCAGCCAACCGCCTCGCTTCCTGGCATTGCCGATGCGTTCAGGTTCATTGATGTATGCTTGACAGTAGGTGAAGATAGAGCAAAAGACTTCTAATTAGTATAGTTGACAGTATCTCCGCCTGTCACGCGGAAGACAGGGTTTCGATTCCCCGACTGTGAGTTGATTTCATGTGGTCTTTAGCTTTTGGTGGGGCTCTTCTTTGTGGGAAAACAAAAAAGTCCATCACCCTTGTTTCCAAAGTGGGACCTTACGCGTGTTTGGCGTCAAGAACAATCACTTCACGACTGAAACTGGTGCTATCTGTTAGCAGGACAAGCCAACCGCCTCGCTAGCTGTCATTGGCCATGCGTTCAGTGCATTGACGTGTGCTTGACACGAGGTGAAGGTAGGTCAAAAGACTCCTCGTTAGTGTAGTGGACAGTATCTCCGCCTGTCCGTCGAATCATGCCCTGAAGCTTCGGTAAACATTGATTTGTGCGTGAGAATAAAAATTAACAACGGCGCACAGTATTTTGCAAACGGCAAGCCAGGGAGGTGATGTGCCGGTCACAATACGCAATCCCTCTGGTCTCCATCAAGTTGCGCTGTCGAAGCACTTCGTCAGAATGGGAGTGAGCGCCACCGGACGGTAGTCATTGAGGCAGGAGGGAGATGACTTCTTCGGGACTGGGATGATGGTGGTGGCTTTGAAGCACATGGGGACAACAGCCTGATTCAAGGAGGTGTTAAAAATAACTTTGAAGACATCTGTGAGTTCAGCTGCACAGTCCCTCAGAACACGGCCATGTATGTTATCTTTTCACGCTGTCCCAGGTCAGTGTCAGCACTCGGTCACCAGGAGGGGGTGGAGTCTTGTGTGCAGGAGTGCTGTTGTGTCCCTCAAAGTGAGCAAAGAAGTCATTTAGCTCATTTGGCAGTGTGGTGGAGCTGTCGCAGGTCTGTGGTGTGGGTTTATAATCCGTAATGGTCTGAATACCATGCCACAGACTCCTGGTGTCACTGCTGTCACTGAAACGGTGGGCGATCTTCCTGGAGTACTCCCTCTTGGCCTCCTTGATGCCACGGGACAAATTGGCCCTGCCTGTCCTCAGGCCCTCCTCATTCCCAAATCTAAAAGCCGTGTTGCGGACCTTCAGTAG
The DNA here is from genome assembly GCF_024500385.1 of Phyllopteryx taeniolatus. Classification (NCBI taxonomy): domain Eukaryota; kingdom Metazoa; phylum Chordata; class Actinopteri; order Syngnathiformes; family Syngnathidae; genus Phyllopteryx; species Phyllopteryx taeniolatus. The sequence continues at coordinate 139,599 of NC_084523.1, forward strand.
TCTGTACACCTCCCCCAACAGCCATGGCTTCTGATTAGCACGGACAGTGATGGACTTAGTGGTGGTGACATCATCCATGCACTTGCTGATGTGGGCAGTAAAAGTCTCTGTTTACCCCGAACTGCAAAGATTTTCTACTTAATTTGTCTCTTGTTTTCATTTCACTTGTTATAACAAACAGTTATATGCAAAGGTTAGCTAACTATGCGTCCGTCCGTCTATTTATCTATTCATTAGCAAGCAAATCTATCCATCTCTCTGCCCATCTATCTTGAAAGTAACAGTTACCCTCCAAACCCTGTTTTTAGTGTAGACATATAAAGATATGTGCAAAAGACTCCTTCAAAGAGGATTGTATAGGAAAACAAACTGTTATTAAAATGAAGTGTAGTAATTGGGTGAGTAATGATTTATCCGTGCTCTGTTTGGGACTATAATTTTAAATAGGTAAATTGGTTTGTTTTGCTTGCAAACCCATTGTAGAATAATGTGCATAATCATAAACGATACTTTTATATTGTGGTAAAACACTTATGCAATCGTTTAAAATGTGTGTCAATAATATGGTTGTGGTAATGCTAAAATTCGGTGGTTTTCCCTGGGACATCCCTACTTTTCAGCCATACTACATAGAGAATGCCCGATCTCGGCTGATCATGTAAGGGGCCTTAACACATGGGGACCCGAAATAGGCCGCTGCCTTTTGAGTGGCCCCAATGTAGTCATTTATGAACTCACATTTATTTCAGTATGCTCGGTGCTGTTCATTGTCATCCCAAATGCATTCAAACGGGCACTCAGGTGAGTGAACTCAGAAAGCGCCGATTTGTAGATGGACTACTACTCGGCTTCTCTCCAGATTGCGAATTTTACTGACTTCATCCTGCAATAGTTAAAAAATACATATTAGTTCAGAATACATGTTAGAAGCTGAACAATGAGTACAGTTGCGGAAAAAACCCGTACATACCTTTAATAAAAACAGTTTGCATGGGCACAGGCTGTGTCCCATGCAGCCGCACCATCCTAACTGCATGCATCTTATTTGGACCAAATAGACATTAAAATAATACCTGTAATTGTACAGAATGTGTGTGTGTGTGCGTGCGTGCGTGCGTGTGTGTGTGTGCGCGCGTGTGTGTGTGTGGTCTTGAAAACTGCGTTCCGTTTGTCTCAAAAATAAATGCGCTTATCTACAAACGCACCATCAACAATACACAAGCAGAATTTAATATTTACAAATGATAAGTTATGATAAATGCACACACACCATAAAAAAAAACCCTGTGTAAATTGCAGATATGTTTGTGGATTTTAAAAACACGTATGTAAGTCACAGATATATTTGTGTCAAAGATTTTGACACTAATCTCTCCCCATAGTTTTTCATGGCAGATGAAAAGAAAAAAGATTAACTAACAAGCCTTGTTTCCACCCGGTTTCGAACCAGGGACCTTTTGCGTGTGAGGCAAACGTGATAACCGCTACACTATGGAAACTGCTGGTTTTGCTTTGTCTAACTGCCCCAACAGTAGTTTTTGGAGCTGGTTTTTGGTTCAGTTCCCACTCAGTGATGGTATGAATGTGAATGTGAGTGTGAATGGTTGTCCATGTCTTTATGTGCCCTGCGACAGACTAGCGACCAGTTCAGGGTGTAGTCCGCCTTTCGCCCGAGGTCAGCTGGGCTAGGCTCCAGCGCCCCGAGACCCTAACCGGGATAAGCGGTGAAAATGGATGGATGGATGGACGGAAATCAGTCAGGTTAAAGTGGTCAATAAAATCATTGAAGAGGGTCCAAAATGAAAAGCAGAGTGAGAATATTGCCATGTCAACAGAAAATGTGATTCTCTTTATGGCGTACGTCATAAATTGTGTGGAAATTGCAGTAAAACAGAAAACAGAAAGGAAAGCATTATTATCTGTTTCAGCGTTATAAATAAAGCGATTTTGTCTCGTGAAGGTCACCGCAGGAAAAAGAAGGAGAGCAGGAAAAAGAAATTTTCCCAGGCAGGGTGGCCAGAGCCTGTATGTCGCTATTCGCAAGAGGTTCGGAGCGGACGTGCGCTGCCCGTTTCCTTCCCGACGGCCAAAAGGGTAGCTCGGAGCGCTGGCAGGATGCCCTGCGGCGGGGAAGGGTCAGATGTTTCCTCGCCACCTCATGGTGCGAGGTGGGGCTTCCTGGCCAAGCCAGTCTTCGGCAAGTTGGTCGAACGGGAGCCAGCAAACAGCGGGTTCCTCACCTTCTTGGTGATCAAGCCAGTGTCCCCCCAAAAAAAGTCTTTGTTGATGAGACACTTCAGGCTGGCTGGGGGTGAAAGTTAATTAATTTAGCATCCGAGTGAGAAACCAGTGTCCGTATCGCAGCTTTGATGAGCTACTTGGGACTGGCTGGTAATTCATTTAGCATCCGTGTGCGAAGTTAAATCTAGCATCCCCGTGGCCGTCTGTCTCTGCAGGGGAGCGGAGACAGCGATGGAGCTCAGTCCGGGGCTTGGGGGTCAGTGCCTTTGGGCGAGAGCATGTTCATTACATTGGTGTCATTACTTTACATGTTGGGAACACACAACAACGACATGTAACGAGATCAAGATGGTAACTCAATATAAAATTGCAGCATGCGGTCACGTGCGGTGATCTTCTAAACTGCCAACTCCTTTCAGCTAGGATGCAAGATGTACATTTTTGCCTGAAGGCTACCAAGTTCTTCTTAAATCTGTTGGTTTTCAACTTTCAGTTCTGCTACTTTTCAATGCAAAGATCTTGGCAGTTAACGTCGGCATTGGTTTCTTTTGTAAAAGTTCAAGGACAGTATCAGAATGTTTCCTTTAAACACTTAAAATGTCAAACATGAAATTAAATAATTATCTGGTACTGGGGGAATATTCACACAGTTTGACATGTCAAGAGGTGCTGAAGCTGCATCGGCTCTCTTCTTCTGGGTCCCCCTCTGCTCTTGCTTTTGTAACTTGCATACTGTAGACTTTTTTTTGTTTAGCATTGTAGTGACTTTGACCCAGTTGCCAAGCTGCATTCTTCCAAGCCACACTGCTGGGAGACGGCCACTAAGAGGACGCCTGGCGTACGTCAAGTGGACCTTAACCTAATTAGCAGACTTCCCGTCAAATCTTTATTCCCATCTTCAAAAGACTCTTTTTTCTTCTTTTGAAGATAGCGACCAAAAGGTTGGGTGACCCTCTCTCCAAGAAGACCAAGCTGGGACAGATCGACAACGGAACGCAAATACAGCAATGAACTATTTGCCTAATAATCAAACCTGCATGCAGGGCGACACCCACTGGCATTTGAGAGTACTGAAACCCGTGGACTTCCATTCAAGGTTGTTTGTTTTTTTAACTGAAGCTAAAATGTCTGTTTTAAGGTTACAAACCATCCATCCATCCATTTTCAGAGCCGCTTCTCCTCACTAGGGTCGCGTCCGTACTGGAGTCTATCCCAGCTATCATCGGGCAGGAGCCGGGGTACACCCTGAACTGGTTGCCGGTCAATTGCAGGGCACATACAAAGAAACAACCATTCGCACTTACATTCACACTTACGGGTAATTCAGAGTTGTCAATTAACCTACCATGCATGTTTTTGGGATGTGGGAGGAAACCAGAGAGCCCGGAGAAAACCCACGCAGGCACGGGGAGAACATGCAAACTCCACACAGGCGGGGCCGGGAACTGAACCCCGCTCCTCAGAACTGTGAGGAAGATGCTCAAACCAGTCGCCCACCATGCCACCAGGTTACAAACCATGCACGAAATATTCCAAATGTAGGCATTGACGTCTGTATCAGTGTCAACTTTACAGGTCCTCGGTGAGACTCTGAGAATTGTTCATCTTGATTTGGAACCAAACAGCAGGACATGTGATTGAACAATAAACAATTGATCTGCCAAGACTAAAGTTTAAACAATCATTCTTGATGCTTGATCTATGAGTAGGAGTACAAAGTTGGGAGTGTTTTAGATTAATGTATGATTCTTCAACCCATTTTCTGGGTCAAAATTGTAGACTAGATTCAAGCTCATGGGTGTGGTCTTCTCCAGGTTTCTCTGTCCCTCTTGGACACGCCTCCTGGGTATTTAACCTTTGCTCCCACGCTCTCTCACCCTCGTCTTCCTTCTTGGCTCTTCCTAACATCTCCAGCTACGGGGTGGCCTTCGGGCCACCCCCTCCCGCTTCCTTTGTTTCGTTGTCCCCCAGTGGCGCAACCACATGCGCGAGGGACGGCCTGACAACCCGGCGGCGCGGTCCGATCGAAAAAGCCGGCCATGCTGCTTTGATCGTTTTCCTAGCTTGAGCTGTTGGCGGAGGCTGCGGGAAATCATGCCCTGCATCCGTACCTAGTAAACCTGCAGTTGAGAGCAAGATCGAAGCCCACAGCAAGCTCACTAAGCAGGAAAGTTACAGGCAGGCGCATCCCAACGGGACAACAATTGTTATTCTTCTTCCTCTTTTGTTTTTGTTTTATTTTTCTACCTCGTTTTTCTTCTTCTACCAAACCTGCTCCGTTTTCCTTCTGAGATGCGAGGAGATGGACGACTCCGGGACCAACCGATCCCCGGTTGTGAGTAGACACTGCAATCGACACACAAGATTAGTGCCTAATAATGTTGGGGAAATTACTAGCGTCACACAAAATTCCAACTTTGCTCTCAAATAAACACTTTTATTATTATTATTGAAGATAATAATTAGTAAATATTAGTAGGCTGACTTACGCTCTCAGGGAAAAAGTACCTTAAATTACAAAACTCACCTCAGTCACAGTAAGCACTCTATGAAGTGTGACGTCGTCCACGCAGGCCAGAATGAGTGCACGCAGGTAGGACTTTTGAACATCGCGTCTGCAATTGCCGTTTTGTCAAACATATTTTGACAAATATCCGGAACAATTTGTGTTACGGGCGTAACGAGTCAGCGTGCAGTGATTTCCTTCACAAAATACAGATGATCATCGACAGATCTCATACAACCACCATCAAAAGCACTCTATGAAGGCACAATTTACCCAGATTGTTTTTTTTGTTTTTGTTTGCAATTTTGAACAATGACAAGCCGGAAACAACACAATCCAAAATGAAAAAGAATGAGGCTTTTTGTGTAAAGAGTAGAAAGTACACATATTTGCCTGAAAATGTAGGGAGTCGAGGTAAAAAAGTATGCTGAAAAATAAATATTCCAGTGAAGTATAGACCCCAAATTTGTACTGAAGTCAAGTAAAGAACACCGTCGTCCCAGGGGAGGAGCGGGTGGAGGCCGCCCAAGAGCCAAAGTCAGCCAAGTACAGCGCTACCTTGATGTAACAGTGCCCCACCTGAGCAGTTTTCGCACTTAGGCCTTGTCGCTTGGGCCATTTCTTGCTTTGTGTTGCCAGCATTTTGCTTTTGAAGGCTTTCCAATGCATGAAAGACATTTCAATTCTTTTCAATGGGGAAAATGGACTTGATTTCCAAACAAATTGAGTTACTGTCACTGTCTGAAGCGTGTTTTATCATGGATCACATACTGTATACACTTTACAGTTTACCACGAAAAGTCAATGCATCTTTACAGTCTAGTTCAATCAATCATTCATTTATTTGATTTGGACATCACTAAATTATAGGAAAACAAGGCATACATTACTTTGTGTATTTTGGCACCAGTGCTAATTCTGACATTTGTCCACAGGAGGCTTTTACAAAAGACAAAGACAACATGAAGATAAACGTGGTAGATAAAATGCACAAATATAGATTTTTGTAAATTGGTAAGATAGTCATTACTTTTGCAATTAAACATTTACATTTTCAATGAAAGCTTCTTGACCCCTGCGATTCTCACCAGCACACTTGTGTTTCCTTGGACAGAATCTTTGGCCACAAACTGAAAAGGCAAAAGCTTTGTCTCCAATTGTGTCTTGCCATGCGTCGTTTGCTCTTACAAGCAAAGGTTTTCCCACACTGAGAACATTTCCATCGTTTGCTGTCAGTGTGACATGTCAGATCACCTTCAGACTTTTTATCATTATCATCTTCATCAGAGTGAGGAGAGTGTGACGTCATGTCGTCATTATCTAATAGTGGAGCTAAGAGGCCGTCTGCTTGTGATCCTCCACAGTGCCCGCTTTGCAGTTTTTTCACTTATGTCTCATCTCTGGCCATTTTTTGCTTTAAGTTGCGAACATTTTGTTTTTGGAGGGTTTCCAATGGATAAAGACATTTCAATTATTTTTAATGGGAAAGTAAATGGAGTCACCGTCACTGTTTTAAACAGTGTACTTTATTAAGGATCACATATACACGTTACAGTTTAGCACCAAAAGTCAGTTTTTCTATTTCAATCAATCATTCACTTATTTGATATTGACATCACTAAAACATTGGACAAAATACATGCATGCTCAAGAAAATTAAACTGGCACTCATTTCCAATAATATCAATACATTTTGGAGCAATTGGTAAATAACTAATTCCCTTTCGAACACCCCTTTTTCATCAACAAAATTGAAAATTGAAAAGCACTGGCATAGCTGTTGTGGAAAAAGGAATGTACCATACTATGAAGTGGCAGTAATTGGTCATATTTTTATATCGCACCTGTCAGCTGGAATCCCCTCACCTTCAAAATGGCAACTTTTCAAGAAATTAAAAAATGAATACAGCTTGCTTGAGTTTCCAAGCAACGCCTTGTTCAAGCTGGTATTACGTTGTATATCTTACATTGCTGTCATATATCATTGCATCACATGAACAACAGCTAGTACCCCGAAATTATGTTCGATCACGAATTTGATGGGCTTGAGAAATTAAAAAAAATAAAAAACGCAAATTTATGGATTGGGATGGATAAGGACGTCATCATTAAAATGACACAAACACGCCAGGCGAGCACCACATCCTTGCAAGCCTCAAGCATGAACCCAAGAAACGTGGCTTCATGTCCCACAACTGTCAACAATCATCACCAAAATATATGCAGACATTTCTACTCATGACAGCTTCAAACTATTAGAAACAATAATATTATAATGATCAGCCCAATATTTTTGCTTTTATGGATCAGATCAACTCAAATCAGATCAGCCGTAGTTTCGGGACAGACCTTCGTTATGGGTCATCCGACATTATGACAGTCCACATCTGTCACAATGCCATCTGCAGAAACAAATTTGTGATCTATACATCTTTGATTGATACATACAGTTGGTACGCAAAGTATTCACACCCCCTGAAATTTTTCACTCTGTTATCAGAATCAGAATCATCTTTATTTGCCAAGTATGTCCAAAACACACAAGGAATTTGTCTCCGGTAGTTGGAGCCGCTCTAGTACAACAGACAGTCAATTTACAGAACACTTTGGAGACATAAAGACACAAAAACAATTGTGCAAAAAGATGCAGAGTCCTCTAGCACTTAGAGCAGTTCGAATGACTAATATCGCAATAGTCCGGTGCAATGACCATTGTGCAAAGGGCGCTGAGACTTCAAGGAGTGTATGCGGTTTAAAGTGACGAGTAGTGCGATAATCTGGGACAATGGTTGTGCAAATGTTACGGATACTCCTCAATCAGTGTGCAAATGGAGCAGATGCTACTCTGGCATGAGTGGCCAGTATATGCAAATAGTGCAGCATGGCGAGACAACTACAGCGAGTGCACGAGTAATACATAATTGGCCCCACAGAAATGTGACAACGAACTCAAGTCAAAAAATTGCCAGCTTGTTGTAATGGAATTATAGGTTAGCTGTTTAAGAAGTTGATTGCAAGAGGGAAGAAGCTGTTGGAATGTCTACTAGTTCTAGTTTGCATTGATCGGTAGCGCCTACCTGAGGGAAGGAGCTGGAAGAGCTGGTGACCGGGGTGGGGAGGGTCCGAGAGGATTTTGCACGCACTTGTCTTAGTTCTGGCAGCGTGCAAGTCCTCAAGGGTGGGTAGGGGGGGTACCGACAATCCTTTCAGCAGTTTTGATTGTCCGTTGCAGTCGGAGTTTGTCCTTTTTTGTAGCAGCACCAAACCAGACTGTGATGGAAGAACACAGGACTGATTCGATGACCGCTGTGTAGAACTGTCTCAGCAGCTCCGGTGGCAGACCGTGCTTTCTCAGAAGCCGCAGGAAGTACATCCTCTGCTGGGCCTTTTTGAGGACGGAGTTGATGTTGGTCGCCCACTTCAGGTCCTGGGAGATTGTAATTCCCAGGAACTTGAAGGTCTCGACGGTTGACACAAGGCAGCTGGACAACGTGAGGGGCAGCTGTGGCGAAGGATGCCTCCTGAAGTCCACGATCATCTCTACAGTCTTGAGCATGTTCAGCTCCAGGTTGTGTCGGCCGCACCACAGCTCCAGCCGCTCCGCTTCCTGTCGATATGCAGACTCGTCACCGTCCTTGATGAGGCCGATGACAGTGGTGTCATCTGCAAACTTCAGGAGTTTGACAGTCGGGTTCGCTGAGGTGCAGTCGTTCGTGTAGAGAGAGAAGAGCAGATTTCGCACATTTCCAGAGATCTGTTGAAGATCTGAGTGAAGACTGGAGCGAGCTGGTCCGCGCAGACTTTGAGGCAGGATGGGGACACGTGGTCCGGGCCTGCCGCTTTGTTAATCTTTTGTTGTTTGAAGATGCGTCTCACATCCTGTTCATGGATGGTTAACGCAGAGGTCAGAGGTGTGATTGTGGTCGCGGGTGCGGCCGGGTGGGTGTGTGGTGTGAAACTATCCTTTTCAAATCTGCAGTAGAAGGTATTCAAGTCGTTGGCTAGTGTGCTATTGTTCTCAGCTTGGGGGGATCGTCGCTTGTAATTAGTCAGCGATTGGAATGCATGCCAGACTGATTTAGAGTCGTTTGCGCTAAACTTATTTTCCAACTTTGCTGCATAGTTGTTCTTTGCAATGTTAATTTCTTTAGTCAGCTGGTTTCTAGCTCGATTATACAGGGCCCTGTCCCCGCTCTGATATGCGTCCTCCTTAGCTTGGCGAAGCTGCTTAAGTTTAGCAGTGAACCACGGCTTATTGTTGTTGAATGTGCGAAATGATTTTGTTGGTACACAGACCTCTTCACAGAAACTGATATAGGATGTGACAGTGTCCGTATATTCATCCAGGCTGCCAGCTGAATTTTCAAAGACACTCAAGTCTGTGCAGTCTAAACAGCTTTGAAGTTCCATCTTGGCTTCATTTGTCCACTTTTTGACTGTTTTCACTGGAGGCTTCGCACATTTAAGTTCTTGCCTGTACGTCGGTATTAAGTGAATTAAGCAGTGATCAGACGAGCCCAGGGCTGCACGAGGTATAGCACAGTATGCGTTTTTTACCGTAGTGTAGCAGTGGTCTAAAGTATTATTTACCCTGTTCGGACAGTCGATGTGATGCTTGTATTTAGGGAGTTTGTGGTTGAGTTTAGCTTTGTTAAAGTCCCCAAGAATAATGAGGGGTGAGTCGGGGTGTTTTTTTTCAATTTCGTTGACTTGATCGGCGAGCGTTAGCAATGCGGCGTTCGTGTTAGCTTGAGGTGTTATATAGACTCCAGCCAGTATGAATGACGCGAACTCACGTGGCGAGTAGAATGGTTTACAGTTTAAGAATAGCGACTCCAAATGCGGGCTTCAGTGTGTGCTGAGCACCGTGACGTCCGTACACCATTTTTCGTTGATATAGAGGCATATCCTGCCGCCCTTTGTTTTCCCCGATGATTCCATGTCGCGGTCCGCTCGATGAATGTGGAAGCCGGGGAGCAAGATGCCGCCATCGGGTACAGCGTCGCAAAGCCAGGTCTCCGTGAAGCACATGGCCGCGGAACGTCTGAAGTCTTTCCTGGTCTTTAACAGAAGATGAAGCTCGTCCATTTTGTTGGGTAGGGAGCGTACATTCGACGACGGGAACGCCAATCTGTGTCCTCTCTTGCGGAGTTTCACCTGAATGCCGGCTCGCTTCCCTCTGTGGCGCCGCTTCCGTCTCCATGCGCCGAAAACCGCGGACGCCGCTCCGGTGAGTAACCCTGGGAAAAAACTGAGCGGACATTCGAAAGTTGGTGACAGAAAGTCCGGAGTAGACTCCATGATGGTTAGCAGGTCTCCCCTTGTGTAAGTGAGTCTCCAAAGACAGACGAAAAACACAAAAACAAAGACAATACTAGAGAGCGCGTTACCGAGGCGACCACACTGGTAGGCGCCATCAGATTGCAGCTCCGCCCCTCTTTTGACCCCAGTGTACAAGAAATGCGGCAGCATGTCCGATGACACGACCACAAAGTCGATCATCGAACTGCGGCCTTAGGTTGCCCTGGTGTCAAGTGCTCATCTGGAAACCCTTATGTGTGAAGATGGTGTTCATTATTGACAGTCTGTGACGAGCACATTATTCCTACAAGTAAGCATGACTCGCGCTTAGATCGGGGAGGGGTGAGGAGGCTTTCGCCTTTATCACGCTCTTCCGAGTCACATTGTCACTCGCCATGTGAGCACTGAATTCCCCCTCAGCAGAGGCGCACTCACAAAAAATAAATGAATGACAGAATGGACACATTGTCTTTATACACTAGCCACTGTCAGGAGTGGGATTTGAACCCACACCTCCATAGAGACTGCAACCTGAATGCAGCGCCTTGGACCGCTCGGCCATCCTGACAGTAGTACTTTGCTTTGTTTAGAAGGAACAAAGTGTCCGGGTCTTTATTCACCCCAGGCGGTCTGCTCATCTGGTGGGCAAGTGCAAGAGCCCCCATCCCAGGCATTGGTGGTTCAGTGGTAGAATTCTCGCCTGCCACGCGGGAGGCCAGGGTCTGATTCCCGGCCAATGCAGCTTGACACTTTTGTGTATATTCAGCTCTGTTTGAGGTAAATGAGTACAAACTCCTTCTTCTTGTAAAACACACATTTTCCCCAACCGGTACTGGACGACCGAGGACAGGAACCAAGTGTTTGTTGGTCACATCTTGTCAGAAGTGAGTCATATGCGAAGAATTTGCGAACTTAGTTCACCAATTTGGCGCGCTGGGCCATCCTCACAAATATTCCTTGTGTTGTTTCGTGGCAGTGTAGGGCAGAAACAATGATAACACCCTAGTTGTACCAATTTTTGTTGGACTGGAAAGCCAAGGAGAGGAAACAGACAGTTTTTGTCAGAGTAATCACACAAGAAGCAGAATGTCAACCCGCATGCCCGTAGATATTGCAACCTGAAGGGAGTTGCTTGGACGGCTCAACCACTCCGACAGACTTAGATTGTGTTGTTTTTCATTGCATCATAGTTTTCTGATGTTTATATGCATGCCAGTGCCTCTGACTTACTGACTGAATACTCATCTGAAATGTAGGAATCCAAGTCAAGAGCAGGAGAATGAAGACAAAGTCTCTTGACAGAACATGGGCCACTCGTACTTAATGTCCCCTGCTTCCCCCGGGACATGGACAAAGTTTTGCCGGAGGTGGGAGTTGAAGCTCCTTCTGACTAGGGACTCTGCCAGACATTACCAGCACACCCTCACAATACGTAATTCTCTTTCATGTCGAACTGACATCTGCCCCCAACATCGAAGCAAACACACCACCCAATGGGAATCATATTGCAGCTCCGCCCCTCTTTTGACCCCAGTGTCCAAGAAATGCGGCAGCATGTACGATGACACGACCACAAAGTCGATCATCGAACTGCGGCCTGAGGTTGTCCTGGTGTCAAGTGCTCATCTGGAAACCCTTATGTGTGAAGATGGTGTTCATTATTGACAGTCTGTGACGAGCACATTATTCCTATAAGTAAGCACGACTCGCGCTAAGATCGGGGAGGGGTGAGGAGGCTTTCGCCTTTATCACGCCCTTCTTAGTCACAATGTCAATCGCCATGTGAGTACTGAATTCCCCCTCAGCAGAGGCGCTCTCACAAAAAGGAAATCAATGCCAGAATGGACACATTGTCTTTATACACAAGACACTGTCAGTAGTGGGATTTGAACCCACACCTCCATAGAGACTGGAACCTGAATGCAGCGCCTTGAACCACTCGGCCATCCTGACAGTAGTACATTGCATTGTTTAGAAGGAACAAAGGATCCGGGTCTTTATTCACCCCAGGCGGTCTGCTCATCCGGTTGGCGACCCGTTCGAGAGCATTGGAATGTAGTCAAAGTGCAAGAGCCCCCATACCAAGCATTGGTGGTTCAGTGGTAGAATTCTCGCCTGCCACGCGGGAGCCCTGGGTCTGATTCCTGGCCAATGCAGCTTGACTGTTTTGTGTATATTAAGCTCTATTTGAGGTAAATGAGTACAAACTCCTTCTGCTTGCAAAACACACATTTTCCCCTACCGCTACTGGACGACCGAGGACAGGAACCAAGTGTTTGGTGGTCACATCTTGTCAGAAGTGGGTCATATGCGTAGACTTTGCGAACGAAGTTCACCAAGTTGGCGCGCTGGGCCATCCTCACAAATATTCCTCGTGTTGTTTCGTGGCAGTGTAGGGCAGAAACAATGATAACACCCTAGTTGTAACAAATTGTAACAAAAGTCCCAAAATGTAACAAAGTACCCCTTATTGAGCTCTGGAGGTCACGCAGAGCATCTTGCACTAAGTCCCAGCAAAGTCCCATCATGGATCCCAAAATGTGAAAAAGTACCCCTTACGGAGCTCCGGAGGTCACCCAGAGCATGTCCCAGCAAAGTCCCAGCATGTATCCCAAAATGCCCCAGAATGGATGCCAAAATACCCCCAAAGTCCCTTGAAGTGCCCCCGTTTAACCCCCGGAAGTGCCCCTTAAAGCCCCGGAAGTGTCCCCAAAATGTACACAGATGGCGCCCCAAAGCGCATAAGAGTGCCCCTGATTAAGCCCTCCAAAGCCCCCCCCGGCAGCGTGGAAAAGTATCCTGAAAAGTGGGTGGCTGTTAAAAGATGGTCTGCAGAGGTCTCTAGTGTCCAACGGCCGGTACTTCACGAAACCATCCCGCCGCGGTTCCCCTAAGTGCCTTGTGCCCCAAAATGAGGGTTCCCCAGGTTGTCCCCAGGTGTCCCCAATTCCAATGTGTTCACTTGGGGCACCATGCCCCAAATTGGAGTCAAAAAGTCATACGAAAAACTCACAAAGTACGCCAAAATGTTGCCCCAAAATGTTCCGGTCCCTCTCGAGCACCGTGTGATAAAAAAAAGAAGAATATGACGCACAAACGGCTGACCTTTTCTCCCATTCCGCCGTGGCCCACGAGAGCACTGACAGCCGATGAGGTAGGCAATTTTAGCGTTGTCGGTAGACTACGACTGTGGTTGCTGTTCAAACACAAGTGAACACTGGAACAAAAAGGCGCGACAAGACCCTAGATTGCCGTCGTAAGGGGCTGGTGCGGGTACGTATGGTTCACGCATTACATGGGTGAGGGGGGAGCTGTGGATGCTGCAGCAGGCGGCTCCGCGCAAGGTTGGAGTGAGGCAAATTGATTTTGGAGGGATGTGAGAGCTTGTGAGAAGTCACGTAACTTTTGAGTCAGCAGGGTGAGGGCTTGGTCGTGTTGCTCCAAAAAGCATGCTCTGTCCGGTAACTGTTTGGCGAAAGGGATCCGTGTCCCCTGGGTCCATGACGGGCCAGACTATGCTGTCAGGATTCAGGTTGCAAGTTGGACCCAGATGCAGAGAGGACAGGGAGGTGAGTTTGTGAATAACAGTTTATTGCAGCTTGGAAGCGAACAAAGGAACTCCGAGAACTAAATCCGTGATTGGCAGGGTTCCAATGAGGACCGGTCTGGCAGGGTAGGAGTCTGTGTTGTCGGTGGGCCGCAAGAGGTGAGCACTGGTTTGCAGAGAGCAAGGGCAGATGGCAAACGAGGTGTTAGAATAAATGTACATTTGTTATCCCATATTTACTCTTATAGTATTTTCAAAGCATGCATTTAGCAGTATAATGTTGATTGTAGGCGGCACGGTGGCCGACTGGTTAGAGCGTCAGCCTCACAGTTCTGAGGTGCGGGGTTCAATCCCCGTCCCCGCCTGTGTGGAGTTTGCATGTTCTCCCCGTGCCTGCGTGGGTTTTCTCCGGGCACTCCGGTTTCCTCCCACATCCCAAAAACATGCATTAATTGGAGACTCTAAATTGCCCGTAGGCATGACTGTGAGTGCGAATGGTTGTTTGTTTCGATGTGCCCTGCGATTGGCTGGCAACCAGTTCAGGGTGTACCCCGCCTCCTGCCCGATGACAGCTGGGATAGGCTCCAGCACGCCCGCGACCCTAGTGAGGAGAAGCGGCTCAGAAAATGGATGGATGGATGTTGATTGTATCATAAATGTTGACGTTGTCTGTGAAGAGGACTGTGCCCGCATCAAAAGATAGCGGCTGGAACATTTTGCGGTCGAAGGTCAAAGGTTGAAGCAATCAGCGCTGATTAAGAACACAATGAGTCATATATGTGATTGTTTTACATTGCTGCTGTGTGTGCCCTTATCTCAAGATAGCAGCAACGTCTGTGTAACTAGGAACCGCCCGTAGGGAAAAAAAAGAAAGGTATCGACAGAGTGTGTTCAGAGCGGTAGGAGACTGTGACTGCGAACAACTCTAATCGTTCTCCTCGCGAGTATATAAACCATCTCTTGTCTTCCTTCCTTGTTTATTGTTTATTAAATGTTCTAGGTTGTTTGAACCTGAGATTAACCTGGTCCTTCGAGCTGGATGCCAAAATACCTAAGGATTCCAGCGGGTGTGGTGGACTCCAGAAAGACCGTGGCCACGGCAGGCTCCCTAGAGAGAGCCTAGAGATCCTTTTCCAGGACTGGACCTCGACCCACCAGCTGGGATCTGACGGTTGACGGCATTCCGATGGAGGGAAGACAACAGTGGTAAGTTAAACGTCCTTAAAGGGGGGAAGTGAATGACTGGATGTCATTGTGCGTTAATGACTGGAGGTCATTGCGTGTTGGAAAACCCTGTGAATACTAGTAAATGGCAGGTATATGAGGGACGGCGGAGTCAGATAAATTCCGTAGAAAAAGGACGGCGGAGTCCTGTGTACACTTAAATTCTGTGAAAATCACAGTAATAAAGCGCTTGTGTGATTGAGAAGTGAATGAATGGAGATAAAATACCACTAGGTATTTATCTCATATAAAACTGTGGTATTGTAAACAGCAGACTGGTGTGGATGCAAAGGCAAGAATTCTCCACCTGAAAAGGTTGAAGTGAGAATTACCACAACAGAAAATTTTAGTTGCTGTCCTACTGATAAGAAACCAGTTTTTAGAACATCCTAGGTGTTGACAAAATAAAACCCAGGGATACACTGCAGTGTAAAGATTGGAAGTTCATTAAAAAAAAAGAAAAAGACAGGATCCTTGTAAAATTTAATATTTAGACACATGGATAACTGACCACGGCTTTAATGGTTAGTTAAATACACAAAAAATAGCCGCGTTGCAGGAATCAATCATCCATCCATCCATCCATTTTCTGAGCCGCTTCTCCTCACGAGGGTCACGGGCGTGCTGGAGCGTATCCCAGCTGTCATCGGGCAGGAGGCGGGGTACACCCTGAACTTTTTGCCAGCCAATCGCACGGCACATACAAACAAACAACCATTCGCACTCACCAGTCGGCCGCCGTGCCGCCAGAATCAATCATTAAAAAAAAAAAAAAAACCTTAAGAAAATGAAGGAAAATGGTTTTGAGGAAACAGAATACTGGATGAGAATTTGAGAGGGAGACAGAGAATGGAAAGAGAATGGAGACAAAATAAGAAAGGAAAAAGAATGTGAAAAGAAAGACAGAGAATGTGTAGAGAAGGAAAAATAATTAATGTTCCATAGAAAGGAGGATGATTAAACAGGGTCAGTGTCGAGGAGAAGAGAGAGTTGTTGAATTAAATGAAAACGGGGGAGGTTTAACTGCCCTCTTTTATCCAAAATTACCACCGTCTCCACATTAGAAAGACTGACACCACATAAAGCAGACATAAACCAGTTAGTTGAGGAACTGGAAAATTTAAGGCGATCATATTACTTAAATGGTGCAGAAATCCAACAAGTGTGGATGGCAGCCATGGGTCCAGATTGGCATAATATTAGAGGACCATGGTATCCAAGAGATGCAAATGGGATTTTGGCCCATGATAGTCGCAAATTGGGACACCGGGTGCAAGGATTAATTAACCGAGCAACCCAGCGTTTCAGACAGAGAGCAAATTACACTGTTAAACAAAATAATGATGAGCCTTTTGAGGAATACAGAGTAAGAATGACAACTGTATTCAAGACTCATGCAGGAGGATGGAGATGTAAATGAGCCATTTCAACAGCAGTTGAAGAATGCTCTCCATGCAGGTTTAAAAGATGGAATTCGCAGCTGGGTTAACAAACATTACATTGGCCTGCCTACAGGCACCTTGGAGGAGTATGTAAATCACATCCTCCATGCTGAAATAAATAAATAAAATAATAAAAGATAAAAAGAAACAGCAACAGCATTAATGACTGAAGGGACAAAGGTGATCCCCAAATTACAAGACAAAATGTCAGAGAATGATTTGCATATTACACTCTGGTACAAAGGTACACCTGGTCCAGATGTGGAGTATGAGAGAAAATTGGCAAAAATAACACCAGCCAGAGTCACTGTGACTTATTTATACACTGATACAGAAAGCACAGCAGTTGTTGGAGTGACATTAAATGAAAAGATGGAAGCATTGTTTAGAATGTGGACTCCACTCCACATCTTTTTGTACAAAACTAGACATAAAAAATGGAAAGACTTAGGGAGAATAGTTGAACAAGGTGAGAGAGCAAGTGATGGGGTTACCTTTTCAACCAATACAGAAATAAGTGCCTCAACAGGATTAGAAAGAAAGGCAGTATTTTGGACAATTCAGGCACAAGAAGGGATACACCTACATTCTCAGCAAAAATGAGACTTAATGCTCACTGAGGATGAGGAAGATTTGTTGAAGGAAGTGTCAGAGAAGTTATGGTCTAAAGGACCTTCAGATGTTGGGTTCATAAAAGGAACTTTACCAGGACAAATCAGGCCGAAAACTGAATACAGACCATGTGTGAGACAATATCTATTGAAACAGGATGCAAACGAAGGCATCAAACTAGAAATTGAAGATTTGATTGCTGCTGGGGTAATAGTAAAATGTGATGACTCGCCATGCAACACTACAATATTCCCACTAAAGAAAGCGCCACAATCTGTAGGATGCCGCATGGTGCAAGACTTACAATCGGTAAATAATGCAGTCATTCAAAAAGCTCCATGTGTGCCTGACCTTTGTTGAATACACTTAGTTGAATACATTCAGTCCAGATGCTACAGTCTTTACTGTAGTAGATATCAGCAATGCATTATTTTCTATACCCATAGATAAGGATAGTCAGTTTTGGTTTGCATTTACATTTTGAGGATAAAGTTACACTTTTACTAGATTGCCACAAGGCTACTGTGAAAGTCCAGCTATTTATTCCCAAGTAATGAGCACTAGTATGGCTAAATTTCAACCACCAGGAGGAAGTCAAATTTTACTTTATGTAGATGATGTATTGGTGCCATCACCAGACATGGAAACATGTAAAAAAAAAAATAATAATACATTTTTGCTGTAACTGTATTGAGATGACAGCACCCTTGTTCATTGGAAGCAAGAGCAGCTTGGAGGAGTGCTATAATGCACATTTCACAAGGCAATAAAGCCCCCACACCTCCAGGCATTGACCACATCCTTAAAAGGTCATGGCATGTGATACCACCTACTCAAGCCTTAATAAAAAGAAGCAGCTGCAGGACAGACACGTGTTAGCAGTAGAAGATAAGAAATTATTGTAGAATCTGGGTTCCAAATTATGCGGAAATCATTGCGCACCTGAGTAAAATGATGTATGAGGAAGACCTCAAAATGAGATCACACTTAAAGTGGATTGATGAAGCAGAAAAAGCTTTTTGTGAAATAAAACATGATTGTCAAGACTTGCAGAAACAACAGCCAAAAGCAGAAGTGACCTGAAAGATCAGCCTTTAAAAAAAGGAGAAGTCATATTTGTAGATGGCTCATCTAAGAAAAATGAACTAAGGAAAACACAAACAGGTTATGCAGTAGTGACTAAAGACACTGTAAAAAAAGCTGAGCGGTTACCATCAAATTACTCAGCTCAGGCAGCAGAATTAGCAGCGTTAACGGAAGCGTGTAAAATAATGAGAGGAAAGGATGTTACTATTTACACAGATAGTCAATATCCATTTGCCACAGTACACACCTTTGCACACTATTGGAAGAATAGAGGAATGATATAATAAACAGGCAAATTGGTTACACATGCAGAACTCTTATCAACATTACAAAAGACATCTATGTATGACAAAAATAATAAAACTATCCTACCAAAAAAATCTATACAAATGGGCTGCTATAATGAGTCATGGTGTAACACAGGTCTCAACAGGAGGGATGGTGGGGTAGATACATTAACATTATACAACTTATGGTTTTAATTATTATTCAAAAAAATGTTATAGGGCATGTTTGCCATGTGCAAGGCACAATCCACAAGGTAATTTGAGACTACGTAGAGGACGCTTCCCTACACCACAATACCTGTTTCAAATTATGCATATGGACTTTATAGAATTAAACCAAAGTGAGGGGAAAAAATATTGTTTGGTCATCATAGCCTTTGCAAAATGGATAGAAATCTTCCCAACCAAACATCCAGATGAATTGACAGTGGCAAAAGCACTTTGTAAGGATATCTTTCCAAGATATGGTATTCCTGAAAAAATATACAGTGATAATGGTGCCCATTTTGTTAACCAAATTCTGAAAAAGATAGGAGTAATGTTTCACATTGATCTAAAGAATCATTGTGCTTACCACCCTCAAAGTGCTGGATTAGTGGAAACGATGAATGGAACAATAAAAAACAGACTTAAAAAGTGCATTGAAGAAACAGGAAGGCCGTGGACACAGTGTTTAGAATTAGTAAAGCTGTATATAAACATAACAAGTACTTCAGGGCTAACAGCCTATGTAACATTGTTTGGAAGGCCTTATAAACTACCTCAATTTAAGAACCAATGGGGAAAAAAATGATGAAGCTAATTTAGCTGACGACATGCGGAAAATGTTAGAAAAACAACAACAAGCACAAAAACAAGGTGGTGAGGATCCTGTTGTCTCCCAGCAGGAAGCCAAACTAGTGGAGCCGGGAGACGAGGTGATTGTAAGAAGTGTGAAAAAAGAAACAGTGGTACACAGCTAAGTGGCAAGGCCCATTCCAAGTATTGTCGACAACCCCCACAGCTATAAAGATAGCAGAAAGGTCAACTTGGATACATTTGACACATTGTAAAAAGGTCATTTTGGTTGAAAACTCCGACAAGGGAGGTGAGCAAAAGTCTGATAATAGGTTGGTCTCAGACGTTTAGAATCTGGGAAGACCCGAAAGTCAGTGAAGATTTTATAAGACACCAAACTAAAGTAAAGGGGATATTTCAACCAGAATGACCCCTAAGTGTTTAAAATCAGCTATGGGGTGTGGGATGTCAACGCTATCTGTTATTTTGATTTTTCTGTTAGTATGGTATTTGTGGGAATCACCCAAGGTTAAACGAACGGACCATAAAGTAACCACTCAACCCTTACTCTTACACAGGGTTAGACATAGCAGCGGAGAGCCAGGAACACCATTTCCTGTCATTCTCTGGATAGTCTCATGGGCATATAATAATTCAATTAGGGTAACCATAGCACCAAACACAATGACTAAATTGAGGCTCCAAATTACTAATTTAAAGGAATTTGCAAACACCAAACAGATAACTGGAAAAGGTTATGAGACGTATTGGTGGTACCTTACAGGACATGTATTAGATTAGAGTTGGAATTACATGTATGAGTTGGGACAGCGTGTTTCCCGTGACAAGAGTTGATAAGCACAAACCTATGTTTTCCACAAAGGTCTGGGAGTAAACAAGGGTGTTTATTGCAGTATAGTATAAAGTGGAAATCAGAGAAGGGTGTGGGAGTTTATTGCAGGAAAGCTCTCACCAGGGTGCATGTGGAGGCCACGGAGAACAGATGTCGGAGAGGAGGTGGCTGCGGGGAGCCACTGTGGACAAGATGCTAGACCGCGCCTGGAGCCAGCAGCGAATGGTCATCATTCTGCAGGACAATGAGGACGTCAGATGGGACCATGGACCAATCAGATGACAGCGATTCCATACTTCCTCTTTCAAACATTGTATAAGTCGGGGGCAAGAACAGATAGCTTTGTTCAGTCTGCGCTGTCTCTGCTGAGGCTAGGATAAGCGTAGCTACTGACCCAGAGCTCTGTAAAATGTATAGACTCCTCTGTCAGGTATAAATTGTTTGACTTTTAACACGTCGTTATAATTGTAGCTCTTTCACGAAAATGAACACGCATGGAACCTCGAGAGTAATAGGTGATTATAAAATTCAGGTTCCTACAGTATCAATAGTGGTAGAAATTAACTTCAATCCGTAGCCAAGAGGGGACATCTGGTGGTGGTGTCGAGATGCTAAACTATTTGATAAATTGCCAAAGAATGTACCAGGTCTCTGTGCTCTAGTAACTTTGTTGTTGCCGGTATCAGCACATCCCATGTCTGTACAAGAATTAACAGCAAGTCTATCCACTGTCATGCCAGAACATTGGCGACGTCAGAAAAGAGGAGCAGACTGGCAGAGCCTAAATGATCCAACATACATTGACGCCGTTGGTGTTCCCCATGGTGTTTTAAGTGAGTACAAATTTGAGTATCAAATAGCTGCAGGATTTGAGTCCTCAATCTGTTGGTGGTGTACAACCAACAAAAACGTAGACAGAATCAACTACATCCATTACAACGTGCAAAAATTGGGCAATTGGACACAGAGTGGGTTTGAAGCTGTACATGAACAGCTATCAGCCACATCACTTATGGCATTCCAAAACAGGATAGCTGTTGACATGTTGGCTGAGAGGAGTACGTGCTATGTTCAGGAGAACAATGCTGCACATTCATTCCCAACAACACAGCTACGGATGGCAGTCTCACCGAGGCCATAGACGGACTCCGAACCCTTAATGGTAAAATGCTGTTGACACCTCCATGTGGAACTCCGGGATGAATGACTTTGGAAAATACAAAGCCGTGGTGTCCTCAATTTTGGTATCGATCGCTGTTTTAGCAACAATTTTGACCTTGTGTGGATGTTGTATTCCTTGTCTGCGTTCTCTCATTAATAGATTGATAACAACAATCTCACCCATGGAGAACCGAATGGCTCAAATGTATCCTTTACTTGGTCTTGACGCTGAAGGTAGTGACAGTAATGATGATAATGACGTGCATGATGACCTGCCGAATTTATTTCCAGATCCACGTGACTATGAATAAAGATTAACATTGCCTCTGAGAGTAAATGCATGTGTTTTCATAAAAATGATCTTACACTCAAAAATCTAACTGAAGTTACTGATGTATGGTGATATGAGAATTTGAGCAAATATGTGATAAACAGGAGGGAAATATAATAATAAATGTACATTAGTTATCTAATGTTTTCTCTAAAACGATTTCAAAGCATGCATTTAGCAGTATAAGGTTGATTGTATCATAAAAGTTGACGTCTGTGAAGAGGACTGTGCCCTCATCAAAAGATAGCAGCTGGAACATTTTGCGGTCGAAGGTCGAAGGTTGAAGCAATCAGCGTTGATGAAGAACACATCTGCATCTGCACAGAGTCATATATGTGATTGTTTTACGTTGCTGCTGTGTGTGCCCTTATCTCAAGATAGCAGCAGCGTCTGTGTAACTAGGAACCGCCCTGAGAAAATAAAAAGAGAGGGATCGGCAGAGTGTGCTCAGAGCGGTAGGAGATTGTAACTGCGAACAACTCTAACCGGTCTCCTCGCGATAAACCATCTCTTGTCTTCCTTGTTTATTGTTTATTAAATGTTCTCGGTTGTTTGAACCTGACATTAATTCACGACAAACGATTTGGCCCTATGAAGCCAAAATTATGTCTGGCAAATTAGATTTAAAAAAATAAATATCTTCCATGTAGTGTGACATGTCAACGACAACTCTCCGGCAGCGCAACTTGACGGAGACCAGGATTGCGTTTTGTGACTGGTGCATCACCTCCCTGGCTTGCCGTTGACAAAATACTTGTGCGCCGTTATGAACATTGATTCTCATGAACAAACCAATGTTTACCGAAGCTTTCGGGCATGATTCAACGGAACGACGGCATGTTTATGTACAACCGTATGTGCTTGCACTTGCTAGGGTACATAACATTTTGTTGCCTGCTTGCGAGCCGTATCGTATGAAAAGTATGTGAACATACCTCAAGCAATCCTTCAATGAACGTTCTCTCCCGAGCACCAGTGACGATCAGGTTTTTCCTCATTTTGTCCCCCCACAGTCACTCACACGCACACACAGAAACAAGACATTGGCACGGCGCATTGTTGTTGTCGTCACCATCGTAACGAGTGTGTCCCATCGCGTTTGCCATCCTCCCCTTCACTTCTGCCAGCGGTCGTGAAAATCAACAACATTACTCAACACACAAGTACCAACACACAGAGGCCATTCTCACTTCCCGCAACAAATAACCCGCTTCCATGATCATTATCAACCCACTTCGTCCTTATTCTCGGCCTGAAGTTTATACTCCAAGGCGAGGTGAGTCAGCGCCCCCGCCCCCACACCCCCGCTCGCACGCACGCTAATGCTGAGCAATCACCCCCTCGAGCCACTGTTTTCCCCAGGGCGGGGCGGACACCATAATGCATAGCAAGTTGGCCCCCCTTACATGCACAACTGTCTCCTGCCCGTTTCTCCCTATCGGGTAACAGTTACGGCCACCTCACGGGGTCAACTGCCCGCCCGTGAACAGCGTGCCTGCCGCTGGGGTGGGCAACGATCACACTGGACTCCCCTTCCCACGCCTGACACAGCTTACAGCCAGCTTCTCCGGTCCGTAATGCCGCGGCATCACCGGGCACTACGGGAGCACATAAACGGAACACGTCAATCTTTCCTGCGCATTTTTCATTCCTCACATAAGCCATTTTCACGTGACAACCCAAGCATTACCCACCATTTCACTTACTCGCTGCCTTCTTCAGCTCCTGGTGTCACGCTAGGGTCCGACGATAAGTTTCACCTCATGTTCATACCATACCATCCAAACCAGCACTTTGTCCGCCATTCATTCAAACTCCGCATGCAGCCCGAAGTGAGCCAGAACCGCCTCGATTCGCAGCGGTCCTCTTCGCTCAGGTTTTAACGGCTCCGTAACACATGCGCGGCCACACCAATTCAACCGCCTGTATTCCTAGCGTGAAGCGTTTATGCCAACAAAAACATCCGGGGTCGTGTCTCGCCTGCATCTCTGGGGACACTGGCCAGCTCCGTTGACCCGGAAATAGAACAGCACGACGCAATCCTGACGTGATCACGCCCGCCCGGCACTCGCGCTGTCCGCCGCATTAATTTATCATCCAAAATATCGCGTGCCCGCCTATGTATACACCCAATACTTAAACCTTACTTGTATTTGTTATAAAGATAATGGGTACCCTTTAGAGCGCTTTATAGCTGTTTACATAGATATTAATATTATTATATTTATGATAGTTCTTGGGTTTTCTTCATATTGTGTACACAATTAATAAGTCGTATCACACAGAGTATTCGTATCACACACACTTAGTCCACAGGTCTTTTTCCAGAACTACTATGAGTCTCTTTCATTCCCAAATAGAGCTCACCTCGTCTGTTACTTAATTTGCTCACACTGGATGACGCCCGGCCTCAGATTTTCCCTCATCTTCCCACCGAGAGCGTCGTGTAATTACTTAACTCCAATCCCCGCGTCTGCTCGCTTTTGGCGGCCTCTCATGGCCCACCGACGTCACTTCTCTCAGACTACTCTTGCACAGTCATTCTGCTAAATAGTAACCTGGCCAGGTTATGTTCAATTGGTAATTAACGACTATGGACTATGGTACTCATCTGGTGACGTGCCTTGCTAATATACGGCCTGACTTGACATCACGCCAGCATGCGAGCTCAGACATCCACGTGAACGCATCCGTTCTGAAGCTTAGCGCACGTCCCAAATCGAGCATTCTACTGACAACACTTCTTTTGACATCCCTGCGTGTTAAAGGAACCTGTGTTTTAAAATCTCCTAACTCCCGTGGTTCCAAGCGTGTTCGTTTTCGTGAAAGAACTTCGTTCACAACAATGTATCAAAACCAACCAATTTATTCCTGACAGAGGAGTCTATACATTTGCAGAGCTCTGGGTTCGTAACTACCCTATCTTATCCTTAGCAGATAAAGTAGTCGAACTAAAACTATCTGATTCTACCCCAGACTTATACAATGTTTCAAACAGGCCAGTATGTAATCGCTGTCGTCTGATTGGTCCGTAATCTGACGTCATCGTTGTCCTGCAGAATGATGACCATTTGATCTGGCTCCAGACTTCTGCTCCAGGTGTCGCCTGCAGATGTCGGCTCACATTCCTGCATTCAATGTTTATAGTGGCTCCCCACAGTTCCTTTCTTCCTTGAGATGTGTCTCCAAATACCACCTGATGGGGGGGTTTTCCTGCAATAAAACCCCTACCCCCTTATCTGATTATACTGTAATACACATCCTCTTCCAAACTAGTTAGACCCTGAAACTCTATATTATATTCTATTACATATAGAATTACATATTAGAATATAAAGTATTGTATATTCCCTTCAATCCCCCAAGTTGATCTTCTGATAATCAGAAGATCAACAACCCCTATACCTGCAGCCTATTTCACGACAAAACTCAACAAAACCTAATGTAAACACAGCAAATTGAAAAAATTTGTGAATACAAAGGCGTCGATCAAGGCAGCGAGCGCGCTCATCGTCTCCCCGTCCTCTTTCAACGGCAGCTGCAGATCTTGGCAGTGGGGGTTCTTCTCTTCAAAGGCCTTGAGAGCAAACCTGAGAACAAGTCTCCTGAGAAAATGAATTAACACCCCCCACACCAGTCACTCTCCCAGGTGAAATCCGCCATATGGTTGATCTCCTGCTGAGAGAGAGGCTTGATCACAGTGGGGGTTATCATAGAAACCAATGCACAAGTGCCTGTCCATTCCCCAGGCAGGAAGTCCCACAACAGAACAACACCACACATCCACCACAAATCAGACCTCATCTTACTTAATCGGGCCGCATCCTAACAATCAATAAAAAGTGTGAATTTACAAAACTGTGGATCCAGGTGGCCAATTGATCAGGAAAGTTTTTTATTTGGGCCCAAAGTTACCTTACTCTTATTTTGTGTGATGCAGGGTAGGGAAGGGAAGGGACCCCTCCCCTATATTGACATTATAGAGGGGAGCACCTTTCACCTTAGTCAGAGGATAAACCTGATCCCAGTGCTGGCACTCACCCTCCAGGTTGTCATTAGTCATCAGCTGGTAGGCACAGGTCAATTTGAACTTAGTAGCAGGAGTATAATTTTCCTGGACCACAGGGTTTACAATCCAATTGAGGTTATTCATCGTAGCACAAACAAGACAGTGTTTTTGATAGATTTTGCCTGCGTCCCTACCTTCCATAGTAATCTCTTTAAGACAATAATTACCTAGATTAATTCCTGCCACTCGTCCCTTTGCCTTTTGTACTAAATGACTATTTACCGATCCTTTGACCGAGTCATTATTCAGGTCATATCCCGTCACTTTAGAGGTTCGAAAAACCACTGGATCCTCATTTTTTGAAGCTGGTATCTTAGCAAATTTTCTCATTATCGGACCAGATGAACTTTTTGTCGGTCGTATCCAATTAATAATAATCTGTCCTAGTGGATCAGTCCCTGAGACATCTATACCCAAGGTCAAGACTGTAAAGGTCGCTACTGGTTTGCCCCACTCTCTCCACGAGGTGCTAGTTATATCATACAAGGTCAATAATACGGGATGTCGGTCCCTCGGGGTTACTGAGTGCATACTAACTCTTTCCAATTTGATCTTGTCCTTCCACCGCCAATTCCTAATCTTCGTCGGCTCCCAGTATCCCGGTTTCGAGTGGATAATCACTTGCCTCCAACGTCTTTTCCCCCAATGTGTAGTTCAATTCTAGGGCCCCTGCTGGCTTCACGGCCCTCTTTGTTACTCTTTCTCCTTGTATTGAAGGCATTCCAAAATAGATTCCTGTAACTGTAATCAGAGAGATCACCAGAGTCATGATTATAACCTTCTTTGACCAGACATACAGGATGTACATATTTCCCCCTTTGTTAAATGACTAATTTAACACCAAAACACAGTACCCACACACAACACCATACACAAACAAGCAGGTCGTCTCCTTCGTCGGAGAGGCCCCTGACCAGACCTGCAAACAAACCCTTATATAAATTAATCACAACTCTGCAAAAGATACCCGTGCCAAAGGGATGGACTACATAATTCCTGTATACATACTCCAGAGAAGGGACAAGTCGGCAATTGTCACCCAACATTGATATTATTCCCCAACCAATTGTTAATTGGTCTCACAAAAGTGTTAATGTCGATAAACCAAGAATCACATAAAATCAGCGTTAAGTCAGCACACCAACATCATGTAATACACTATCAAGCTCCATCCACCTGGGCGTCCTGTAAAATAATGTTATTTCAACAAATCAGTCTTTCAACAGTCTGTAAACCGTTATTCATTGGTAACTAAAGGTCTATAGTCTCTTTCACGTGATCACATCGTTCACTACTCCTGTCAGCCAGCTCAGTAGTGCTCCATTTCTGCTTTTAATTAAGACGACACAAACATTAAACACAAAACATAAACAATTAACATGACATGACAATCGAGACTTCACAGACAATAACCCTAACCTGGACCCAGGAGTGAATGTCCTCTCACATACACCACACAGACAAAACTGAACACAGCACACTTATTGGTTGAACCATAACACCTAAACCACTACAGACCAGGCTTCTATACATTGCATTAATTAAACGATCCTATTGTAAATCTCCCTGGCCCTTGCAATACCATAAACTCGGAAAACTCACACACGCCCGTCGTAAAGCTGCCCCCCCCCCCCCAGCTGAGGACCCCTGTGTCCTTTCATAAACCATTTGGTGCACCTTCACTTCAAGTGCTCTTTTAAGCACTCATCCATTTTCTGAGCCGCTTCTCCTCACTAGGGTCGCGGGCGTGCTGGGGCCTATCCCAGCTATCATCGGGCAGGAGGCGGGGTACACCCTGGACTGGTTGCCAGCCAATCGCAGGGCACATCCAAACAAACAACCATTCGCACTCACATTCACACTTACGGGTAATTTAGAGTCTCCAATTAACCTACCATGCATGTTATTGGGATGTGGGAGGAAACCGGAGTGCCTGGAGAAAACCCACGCAGGCACGGGGAGAACATGCAAACTTCACACAGGCGGGGCCGGGGATTGAACCCCGCTCCTCAGAACTGTGAGGCTGACGCTCTAACCAGTTGGTCACCGTGCCGCCCCCTCTCTAAGCAATATATATCAAATCCCATTCACCAGCTCAGATAGCAACTTGCACGTCATTTATTCAAACTCCGAAGCGTTTTCTTAGACCACAAACCTCCCGTACTGTTGTCAGGCTTTTATCCCAGGCACGCAGAGCCGCTCTGGTCCGCTCTGCTGACCCGGAAATAGAAAGTCACGATACCACTCTTGCTTGATCACATCCGTCCGGCACACGTCTTAATTTATCTATTATTTAATTTATCTTCCAGAATATCATATGCATACCTATTTATACATACAATATGTATGCCTTATTTATTTAGTTAATAAATATAATGGGTACCCTTTGAAGCGCTTTATACCTTTTTACATATATAGTCATATAATTTTATTCATCAAAGTTCTAAGGTTTGCTTTATATTGTGTACACAATTTATAAAACGTATCGCACCGAATATTTATACCATTCACACTTAGTCCACGTTTTTTTTACAATAGAGGCCTGCGCAGGACATGTTTGGGACAAGTAGAATCACTTGTCCGATCTGATTACTCGTGGAAGCTCATACGTCGGAATATAATGGTTAACCAGCGCTTTGTCGACAGACGGCACGTTTTTTTTTTTTTTTTTTTTGCACAAGGATAGCCTTTGGGCCATCCAGAAAAAGTGCCGACAATTATTAATAAGTACCTTATGCTTTGGACTGGGACTACCATTGCCGGTTCAGTCCATTACCACCACATAAATTCAGGCCTCGGCCCATCTCAGTGTGTTGCAATTCCCTCTTCGTTGTAGGGCAAACACTGATATCTTGACATATATCACAAAAAACACAAAAATCTTTTACCTTACGCAGAAGATAAGGGTGCCACCAAAAGCGCAGCTTCTTCAGCATTGACACATAACTTTCCTGTAGGTAACATCAGTCTCCTAGGTTGTCCTTGTCATCATACTCAGCACCTGTCTCTTGCCACTTACGCTTGTCTTCCTTCGGCGCCGCCTCCTGGAGGTCGCGCACCACATCAACTGTTACTGCAGGGAGAAAGTCAATTAACTGATCCCGTTTAACAACATATTTTCCTTCAGCATCCATTTATTAGCCTGCTACTTTTTTCAGCACCATTAATAAATAGTAACACTCTGACCTTCAGATAACTCTAGTGCCCCGCACCTGGCCAGCAGTTCTGCAACTTGAGCGGAGGGTTTCATAACATCATTTATGGACCAAAGCATTGGGATTTCAGAATTTGGGTTTCCGCGATATCTTCTATGGCCTCTTGTTTACAAGTATACTACGGCACGTTAACAAAAGCAGTCGGGTTTACCTCGAATGTTACCGGAGTCACGGATGTACACAGACCCCCGTCTGCAGGACCCTCGGACCACAATGAGTCCGGCAGCGAGCTCAACAGCTGTGCGGCGTCCTCATGGTCCGAGAGTTCTCTGCCATGGAATCGCGCTAAAGTCACATGCTCCAACACCCCTCCGTCCACCATGGTACCTTGAATACAAAAACATTCAGTACTGGGAGAGTACAACACATTGGGTATTTGATCTTGTTGCCAATCATTTGCCAATTGCCATTTTCTCACCATGGGTCCCAGTTCTCAAGCTTTATGACCTAGTGCAAGTGAAAAAGTGTGGAAAAGATGTCAAACTCATCATAAACCACTCACTCTGCTCTGGCGTCAAGGTGGAGGCCGCTGCCACACCTTGCTTCCCTATGTAAATACTTTTACTTATTGAGCATCCCGTTTTCCCCCTGTATTGGCTCAAACGCTTCTCTGTAAACCAAATCATCATTTTTATCATACAACAGTGTGAGATGGAGAGGATCAATTGGAGGACGATAGGGGGCAAGAGAGTCGATCCAGGACTTTCACCGCAGGAAGGCCGAGTAAACTCCGCCTCCCTCCTTTGTTTCAGGTTTTAGTCGGGCCCAATATATGTCAGCAGTTGCTTCCGGAAGTTCATGTTGTATCATGTTCCATCCGGAGGATAACTTCTTCCACAGTTCATCATGGTCCCATCGGGGAACCGTATCGTCAGTCCATCCGGGCTACAAAGGATGGTAGCCCTGGTCTTGATAAGCAGATCTCTGCCCATCAGGTTCACTGGAGCCCCTCTTTTCATGAAGACAAACTGATGTTCATGTGTCTGTCCAGCAATTTCAGTCTTTAATGGTGTCGTAATCGGCAGACTCATGGGCACCCCTGCACAGCTCATTCAGGTGGTTGTCTTCCCTTAGCGGGGTTCAGAGGCTCTGTCTTTCCTCCGTCCCCCGGCTCCGGGCTCATTGGGCATTCGGACCAGTCCTCATTGCAGTAGTACTGGCGAGATGGCTCTTGTTGCTGTGGAGCCTGCTGCGGATGCTGTTGCCGGGCCGCGCCCACCTCTCCCTCATGAAGCTTTGTAGCCTCCTCTTTGAGGTGTGGCCTCTCCGGGTTCCACTGGAGGTCATTGTTGAATCATTGGGTAAACAGTACATTGGCAATCCCAGTGTCCATACTGACCACAATTGAAGCACGCTTGGTCCGTTGGAGGTCGGCAAGGGCTTCCCCTGCCTCCGTTGGTGTCCTCTGTCACGACTCCCGCCTCGTCTCCTCGTTGACCCCTGCGCCATCCACATCTGTTTTTCTGCTTCCATTTTTATTTATTTATTTATTTATTTTATTTTTTTTAATGGCCACTTTACGGGCCTGGGCCAATTGTAGCTTCAAAAGTTGTTCCTGCATGTCCTTTACCTCATCTGATGATTTGTGTTTTCTGTTGACAAAAAGTTTCAAATGGTGTGACACATGACAATTAAAAAAGCTATCTCCCCCTTTCATGAGGTCAGGGTCTTTAATAAGTTCAGTCCTAACTTCAACCGGCAAGGTCTCAAGTAAAGCTATTCTATAAATAACATTTGCCTCTCTTAAACGGGAGGGATGTGATCCTCTCTTATCTGATCCACATCTGTTTTTCTGCTTCCATTTTTATTTATTTATTTATTTTTTTTATTTTTTTTAATGGCCACTTTACGGGCCTGGGCCAATTGTAGCTTCAAAAGTTGTTCCTGCATGTCCTTTACCTCATCTGATGATTTGTGTTTTCTGTCGACAAAAAGTTTCAAATGGTGTGACACATGACAATTAAAAAAGCTATCTCCCCCTTTCATGAGGTCAGGGTCTTTAATAAGTTCAGTCCTAACTTCAACCGGCAAGGTCTCAAGTAAAGCTATTCTATAAATAACATTTGCCTCTCTTAAACGGGAGGGATGTGATCCTCTCTTATCTGTCCAAATACTTATGCAATGTTCGAAGCGAGAACTGGGATCCATGAGAGGTTTGAAGTCCGGAAGCTTCGGCACCGTTGGGGAAGAGGACGGGAACATGTCACACAGCAAATACTATAGGAGCAAAAGGGGCAAATAAAATTTCAGGTTCGACATTATTCAGACCCGACCGTGTCAAAATATCATCCGATTGGTGAACCGAAATGCAACAGGCGCGTATCAATCTCACTATGCCACCACACGCCAGGCTCATGTTGTCTGTCAACTTTTCAGCCCCTGGATCCAAATTACACCAACAGCAGCCAGTCCGGGCAGCCGTTTCTGTAAAAACTCAAAAAATTTTAAAGACAATTTTTGTACATTTACCCACCTTTTTGAATGCGGGCTCGTGCGGAATTGATAGGAGTTTTATTTCCCCTCTACAAATGGTCTGCCATTTGAGCCGCCCCTTGACCGGCAATGCCGGTTATAGTGACGTCACTGGGGCCGTTTTCGGAAAGGTCCGTAAATTGTATTTAGCGGGGGAATTTGTCGCTCTTATTTTTTCTTCGCTGAACAGCTGCCATGGCAGGGCACACCAGACAAATCTCATACATTTTTCTACTCAATTTTTCATTCTCTTCTATTTTCTTATTCAAGTCTCTTTTCTCTCTCCACCCTGCAGCATCCAACTTTTCCTTCCTCTTTGTTTCCCTTTCAGAATAACCTCTCTGTTACGTGAAACAACTTACATTCCTTTTTTTTTTCCACTTTGCCCACACACTTCTTAATCCTGTTTGTTTCTTTTTCTGCCTTTCTCTTTCAATCCACAAATCCGACACTTATCACATTCATTACCTCGACACTCGACTGTCCAATTCACAACCCCGAGTTTTGGTGGCACACTCATCTTGTTCTAAATCGGTTTTTGGGGGTCCCAAAATCCCCGTCTACCGAAACGTTACAATTTGAAACCGCGTCCGATTTCAAGTCAGTCTACGACGGGACAAGTAGGTACCTTGTTACCCTACTTCCAGGATTTTCTCTGATCCTGGTCTGTCAGGTACCTTGTTACCCTGACGTCAGGTCCTCCGTTACCCTGACTTTTAATTATGCAATTTTAACAACACGTCTTATTAACTATTGACAACAAAACAACTGTACCACAAGTCTCCCAAATTTCGCCATTTCCAATGTGCAGAATTCGTGATATAATCAAACAGGCTTCCGCTCACCTTTTTTATTTCGGTGCACCGGGGAGATTTGCAGTCCAACTGAATTCCTGCCCGCTCCTCTGTCTTTTTAACTAATGTCCTTTCAGGATCACGTCGGGGTCACCATTTAAAGGAACCTGTGTTTTAAAATCTCCTAACTCCCGTGGTTCCAAGCGTGTTCGTTTTCGTGAAAGAACTTCGTTCACAACAATGTATCAAAACCAACCAATTTATTCCTGACAGAGGAGTCTATACATTTGCAGAGCTCTGGGTTCGTAACTACCCCATCTTATCCTTAGCAGATAAAGTAGTCGAACTTAAACTATCTGATTCTACCCCAGACTTATACAATGTTTCAAACAGGCCAGTATGTAATCGCTGTCGTCTGATTGGTCCGTAATCTGACGTCATCGTTGTCCTGCAGAATGATGACCATTTGATCTGGCTCCAGACTTCTGCTCCAGGTGTCGCCTGCAGATGTCGGCTCACATTCCTGCATTCAATGTTTATAGTGGCTCCCCACAGTTCCTTTCTTCCTTGAGATGTGTCTCCAAATACCACCTGATGGGGGGGGTTTTCCTGCAATAAAACCCCTACCCCCTTATCTGATTATACTGTAATACACATCCTCTTCCAAACTAGTTAGACCCTGAAACTCTATATTATATTCTATTACATATAGAATTACATATTAGAATATAAAGTATTCTATATTCCCTTCAGTACCAACAAAATCATTTCGCACATTCAACAACAATAAGCCGTGGTTCACTGCTAAACTTAAGCAGCTTCGCCAAGCTAAGGAGGACGCATATCAGAGCGGGGACAGGGCCCTGTATAATCGAGCTAGAAACCAGCTGACCAAAGAAATTAACATTGCAAAGAGGATCTATACAGCAAAGTTGGAAAAACAGTTTAGCGCAAACGACTCTAAATCAGTCTGGCATGCATTCCAGTCGCTGACTAATTACAAGCGACGATCCCCCCAAGCTGAGAACAATAGCACACTTGCCAACGACTTGAATACCTTCTACTGCAGATTTGAAAAGGACAGTTTCACACCACACACCAACCCGGCCGCACCCGCGACCACAATCACACCTCTGACCTCTGCGTTAACCATCCATGAACAGGATGTGAGACGCATCTTCAAACAACAAAAGATTAACAAAGCGGCAGGCCCGGACCACGTGTCCCCATCCTGCCTCAAAGTCTGCGCGGACCAGCTCGCGCCAGTCTTCACTAAGATCTTCAACAGATCACTGGAAATGTGCGAAGTTCCATCCTGTTTCAAACGCTCCACCATCATCCCAGTCCCCAAGAAACCTGCAATCTCGGGTCTGAATGACTACAGGCCTGTCGCTTTGACATCTGTGGTCATGAAGTCCTTTGAACGTCTTGTGCATTCACAGTGTCACAGGTCCCCTGCTGGACCCCCTGCAGTTTGCCTACCAAGCGAACAGATCTGCGGATGATGCAGTCAACATGGGACTGCACTTCATCCTAGAACACCTCGACAGTGCAGGGACCTACGCGAGGATCCTGTTCGTGGACTTCAGCTCAGCGTTCAACACCATCATCCCTGAACTCCTTTCATCCAAGCTTCTCCAGCTCAGCGTCTCACCTGCCATCTGCCAGTGGATTTACAGCTTTCTGACGGGCAGGACACAGCAGGTCAGGCTGGGGGAGGCCACCTCATCCACACGCAGCATCAGCACTGGGGCGCCCCAAGGTTGTGTCCTCTCTCCGCTGCTCTTCTCTCTCTACACGAACGACTGCACCTCAGCGAACCCGACTGTCAAACTCCTGAAGTTTGCAGATGACACCACTGTCATCGGCCTCATCAAGGACGGTGACGAGTCTGCATATCGACAGGAAGCGGAGCGGCTGGAGCTGTAGTGCGGCCGACACAACCTGGAGCTGAACACGCTCAAGACTGTAGAGATGATCGTGGACTTCAGGAGGCATCCTTCGCCACAGCTGCACCTCACGTTGTCCAGCTGCCTTGTGTCAACCGTCGAGACCTTCAAGTTCCTGGGAATTACAATCTCCCAGGACCTGAAGTGGGCGACCAACATCAACTCCGTCCTCAAAAAGGCCCAGCAGAGGATGTACTTCCTGCGGCTTCTGAGAAAGCATGGCCTGCCACCGGAGCTGCTGAGACAGTTCTACACAGCGGTCATCAAATCAGTCCTGTGTTCTTCCATCACAGTCTGGTTTGGTGATGCTACAAAAAAGGACAAACTCTGACTGCAACGGACAATCAAAACTGCTGAAAGGATTGTCGGTACCCCCCTACCCACCCTTGAGGACTTGCACGGTGCCAGAACTAAGACAAGGGGGTGCAAAATCCTCTCGGACCCCCCCCACCCCGGTCACCAGCTCTTCCAGCTCCTTCCCTCAGGTAGGCGCTACCGATCAATGCAAACTAGAACTAGTAGACATTCCAACAGCTTCTTCCCTCTTGCAATCAACTTCTTAAACAGCTAACTTACAATTCCATTACAACAAGCTGGCAATTTTTTGACTTGAGTTCGTTGTCACATTTCTGTATTATGTATTACTCGTGCACTCACTGTAGTTGTCTCGCCGTGCTGCACTATTTGCATATAGTGGCCACTCATGCCAGAGTAGCATCTGCTCCATTTGCACACTGATTGAGGAGTATCTGTAACATTTGCACAACCATTGTCCCAGATTATCGCACTACTCGTCACTTTAAACCGCATACACTCCTTGAAGTCTCAGTGCCCTTTGCACAATGGTCATTGCACCGGACTATTGCGACATGAGCCATTCGAACTGAGGACTCTGCATCTTTTTGCACAATTGTTGTTTGTTGTTGTTTTTTGTCAATGTCTTTATGTCTCCAAAGTGTTCTGTAAATTGACTGTCTGTTGTACTAGAGCGGCTCCAACTACCGGAGACAAATTCCTTGTGTGTTTTGGACATACTTGGCAAATAAAGATGATTCTGATTCTGATTCTGATTCTGAGCTTCTTCCCTCTTGCAATCAACTTCTTAAACAGCTAATTTATAATTCCATTACAACAAGCTGGCAATTTTTTGACTTGAGTTCGTTGTCACATTTCTGTGGGGCCAATTATGTATTACTCGTGCACTCACTGTAGTTGTCTCGCCGTGCTGCACTATTTGCATATACTGGCCACTCATGCCAGAGTAGCATCTGCTCCATTTGCACACTGATTGAGGAGTATCTGTAACATTTGCACAACCATTGTCCCAGATTATCGCACTACTCGTCACTTTAAACCGCATACACTCCTTGAAGTCTCAGTGCCCTTTGCACAATGGTCATTGCACCGGACTATTGCAATATTAGCCATTCGAACTGCTCTAAGTGCAAGAGGACTCTGCATCTTTTTGCACAATTGTTTTTTGTCAATGTCTTTATGTCTCCAAAGTGTTCTGTAAATTGACTGTCTGTTGTACTAGAGCGGCTCCAACTACCGGAGACAAATTCCTTGTGTGTTTTGGACATACTTGGCAAATAAAGATGATTCTGATTCTGATTCTGATTCTGATTCTGATTTGGAAACAAACTGCATCTTTTGGTTGTTGTATCTAAAATCTCAAAAATAAAATATAAATAAGGATAAATTCAAGTGTGTGAGTGCTTGGTGGGACTCTAAAATTTCCCATAGGTGTGACTGTGAGTGCGAATGGTTGTTTGTTTGTATGTGCCCTGCGATTCGCTGGCAACCAGTTCAGGGTGTACCTCGCCTCCTGCCCGATGACAGCTGGGATAGGCTCCAGCACGCCCGCGACCCTAGTGAGGAGAAGCGGCTCAGAAAATGGATGGATGGAGTGCTTGGTGAAATAATGTCTAATCAAGTGATAAACCTTTCAGTACTTAGCAACAAAAAAATGTAATATATTAAAGATTTAAAAAGTGACCAAACAAATAAGAATTTAGGTAGATCAATTGATGTACCTTCGTCCGAAGGCTGTGATGGACACATTTTGGTAAACTATTCATAGAGTAGAACATTTATATAAAATAGACATTGGCCTTCATGAAGACAGTGTTCTTCTTGTTTCCTCTTGTACTCACCTGAAAATACACATTTTTTGAGTTTACAATGTTAGAGAATGATTTTTGAGAGATTCATGTACTGTATGTGTTTGCATTCATCCATCCATCCATCCATCCATTTTCTGAGCCGCTTCTCCTCACTAGGGTCGCGGGCGTGCTGGAGCCTATCCCAGCTGTCATCGGGCAGGAGGCGGGGTACACCCTGAACTGGTTGCCAGCCAATCGCAGGGCACATACAAACAAACAACCATTCACACTCACATTCACACCGACAGGCAATTTAGAGTCTTCAATCAACCTACCACGCATGTTTTTGGGTGAAAACCGGAGTGCCCACCCAGGCATGGGGAGAACATGTAAACGCCACACAGGCGGGGCCGGGATTTGAACCCCGGTCCCCAGAACTCTGAGGCAGATGTGCTAACCAGTCGTCCACTGTGCCAGCATGCCCAAAATAAGCTTCTTAAGTTAATGAAAGACTGTGTGAATGTGAGTGGTTGTCCATATGTGCCCTGCGATTGGTGGAGACCAGTCCAGGGTGTAGCCCACCTCTCGCCCGAAGTCACTGGGATGGGCTCCTGCGAGCCGAATGAAAACTAACAGTATAGAAAATGGATGGCTGATAATTCAGACACTGCTATTTCTCTGACCTACATAAAAGCTAATGAAAAAGTTCATTATTAAGATAACAATGTAAAACTATAATAATAATTGTAATCCTGCAAAATTTTGAAGTAGAGTTAAAATGTTTAAAAATTCAGTTGCATTGATGAATTCCATATAGGGGAGTTAGTCATGCTTATTAAAGTCAGTTGGCAGACTGTGAACTTGCATTATCATTCTATTTCTTTATGAATCTGATGTAGACTTTTCTTCAAAATTGTATTCAAACAAACTTAACAAAATAAATTCATTGATGAAGCGACCTTAATGTTCTCTGAACAGAATATCTAATTTCCAGGGTCAATGTTGTCTTGTTTTCTATGCAATGAAAATGTAGATGCCTGAAATAGGTAGAAGGGCTAATGGAATGCAGAGAGATGCCTCAGACAGTTTGTTTAATTTACAACTGACACTATTTCTGTTTAATCTTCCCAGTTTACCCCGCCACTCCCAACACACATGCATTGGGCTGACAGTAAATGAGAATCTTTGCAAAAGTCTTTTTTTCAGTTAATGCTGAAAACACTGGCACTTATTCTATAGTTCTGGATTCACAACAACAGCAACAAAAACACCAAAATAGACTAAGTAATAATTTTAGGTTCATTTTCTGATGAAATGTTACATTTTCAGCCAGATTTTGACCCCCAGTGAGGACATGACACAACTAACCAATAGGACAAGATGCCAGAGGACAGAAAAGAGCAGGACAGGATGTGGGAGATGAGCAAGGCAGTGCTACTTATGAGTGGTGTGGTGGAGTGCTTTTATAGTGTTTAAACACCTGTAAGAACCTGTGAGTTGATATCTTAATATAACTTGTGTTATTATTAGTGGATCCAGCACAAGCAATTAAAGCCTATAGCGTGTCTATAGAACTTATTAGTGAATAAACACCCTATCACATGCATGTTAGTCAACTGGTGTATGGAGTTGCTGTGCCGGCACACCGACGAAAGGCGGGCCTGGTCACCTCCACCTGCAAGGGGGTGCCGAGCCAGAGCGCCCATCCCGTGGGGGAATCAGCCAGGTGGACGCCATCAAATCCTGCCCACATTTTGGACACGTGAGCCTATCACAGCCTGACATGTAACGAGCAGGAGGCGATGACATTTTCTTATTAAACTGCTACATATTCTGTAAGGTAATTTTTGCCTATATTGAAAGTCTTGATGTTTTCTTAGACAATAATGAGTGAAAATAGTGATAGTGAAACAAGGTATAGTCTTTTGACAGGCTAATCTTCAGCCCAAATTCTTTGATGAATGACACTACACAGAAGCTTTTTTTAATGCTTTTCCTCTAATAACATTTTTAAATAAAAATCTAGAGTTTAAAGTTGCCCGCAGGGAATTGATTGTATTTATTTGCAATCTGAACAAACTCATGTGAGCAACTAGTGTCATTAAGCTCTATTCAAAATTCTCACTGTCAATCTCATAACTTGTTTCATCTTGTCAGTGTGATGTACATACAGGCTAGAGACATACAGTAGAATGTATCGATAAAATGAATAGCTTTTACTCATGCATATTCTTTCTCATTGTCACAAGGAACTGGGAGTGATTCTAGCATGCATAAGATGAACCATAGACAATATCACCACTAACACATAACAAGCAAAACACAATCTGTATTGAAAAATTAAGGGCAAAAGTGAAGCCATCTTATTTGCAAACTACAGCATGATTTTGACAATTCCAAGCAACAATTTATTTTGAACAACAAATTTTGCCGGTGCTGTGACAGATGTTCGACCATATGCCAGCTGGTGACTATGACAACAACAGTAAAGTCTGGCAGTAATATGATATCACCTGTGAGCTCGGATTTTGAGCTGCATCTCTAGGAGGAAAACGTAATATGAAATTAGAATGCAAATAAGTTTAAAGTGATTTACCAAAACAGACTTTGTTTGATTAGTGCCAGAGTCACATGGGTCACACACACGTACATACGTCTTATTTATGCTCTGTAGACTCCAGCCATCCATTTTCTGAGCTGCTTCTCCTCACTAGGGTCGCGGGCGCGCTGGAGCCTATCCCAGCTACAATCGGGCAGGAGGCGGGGCACAGCCTGAACTGGTTGCCAGCCAATCGCAGAGCACATACAAACAAACAACCATTCGCACACACATTCACACTTACGGGCAATTTAGAGTTGTCGATTAACCTACCATGCATGTTTTGGATGTGGGAGGAAACCGGAGTGCCCGGAGTGCCCGGAGAAAACCCACGCAGGCACGGGGAGAACATGCAAACTCCATACAGGGGGGCCAGGGATTGAACCCTGGTCGTCAGAACTGTGAGGCAGATGCTCTAACCAGTCGTCCACCGTGCCACCTCCCGATATAATGGATATCGGATAAAACAGACTGTCGGGACAGAAGAATGTGTCCAAAAATAATTTCCATTTGTCACTTAAACTGCTGCTGATAAAATATGCTAGTTCCAGAATTGGCCACTGTTGTTTACTGGCGTAGTGGTGCAATGCAGGCAGAGAATGACGTATTTCTGGGTCACAGATACAACTTAACTCCATTCAATCCCAAAAGACCCGTCTCCCGTGCCTATGTGGTGGCCATGTTGAATGTCGGGCATTGACGTGCCGGCCATGTTATGATGGTTATATTTATTGTCTATTGTGCCATAGAGCGCAACGCAGAGAGAAAGAGAGCGGCAAGGCGGCAGTGTTAACTCTGAGGAATACAAAACACAAGTCTCTGGAGTCTGGAACATTATATTTTTGATATGATATGATATAACATAATTTTTTTTGTCATGCCGTCCGCCTTTGGCAATGGATTTGGAACAAGGAAGAATATTAATTCCTCACGGCTCATGAAAGCAACTCACTTATGATGAGTACTGTACGTCACCAATGCTACCATGACCAAGCACACCGGCATGGTAAGTTTGGATAAAATGTGAAACTTTCAAACGTTTTCAAGCTTTTTATTTACAATAACTTTGTACTATACTGGGCGTTTTAGGCCACGAAAAAAAACTACAAAACAATACTTTTGTACTGTACAGTAATATGGGTGCGTATGGCCTCAAAAAGAACACCCTGAACTGGTTGCCAGCCAACCGCAGGGCACATACAAACAAACAACCATTCGCACTCACATTCACACCTACGGGAAATTTAGAGTCTCCAATTCATGCATGTTTTTGGGATGTGGGAGGAAACCAGAGTACCCGGAGAAAACCCACGCAGGCACAGGGAGAACATGCAAACTCCACACAGGTGGGGCCGGGGATTGAACATGGGTCCTCAGAACTGTGAGGCTGACACTCTAACCAGTTGGCCACCGTGCCACCTGTTTGCATTCATGTACAAAGAAACAGTCGTGGGATGAAACGAAACGATATATATATATATATATATATATATATATATATATATATATATATATATAAGATATAAGTGGATTT
This sequence comes from Phyllopteryx taeniolatus, assembly GCF_024500385.1. Lineage (NCBI taxonomy): Eukaryota > Metazoa > Chordata > Actinopteri > Syngnathiformes > Syngnathidae > Phyllopteryx > Phyllopteryx taeniolatus. The sequence goes on from NC_084523.1 coordinate 179,704, forward strand.
TTCAGATATTGGTACTTGAGTATTTATTGTTCTGATAATTTTTTAAATTTTACTCAGTGCATTTGAAAACAAATATCTGTACTTTCTACGCCTTACTTTGTCAAAATAGGTTCGTTACTTTTTTCCCAACCTTTACAGATGGTGACGTAAAAAAAAAACATGTTAACAGAGAGGTAAACTGCTGTTTAATATCTTGATTATTTGAGATCTTGGGAACCTACAAGACGGGGGTAAAAAACGGAGAACGGCGACATGGAGGAACGTACACGCTTGAGCATCAATGATGACAGCAACAGATTGAGAGAAGCAAGATATTCCCCATCCATGGCCTTATTTAAGAGAATTGTTTGAAGTGGTCAGCCACAATAATGATTTGTGGCAAATGTGTATTGTCCTCTGCCAGTTATCAAAACGGGGTTTTAGTACTACTACTAATAATAATAATTTTTACTTTTCAGTCTGCTTTTTTTTTAAAACCTTTACTTAGGTACAAGAGTTGAAACATTAGTTCTACTTGGAAGTCTTTTATTTATTATTATTTTTTTTTAAACAAGTTTCTTTACTTAGTTGAGTGTGAGTAGGTACTATAAGGTTCCTTGCTGCTGGGTTTTGTTATGACGTCAATACGTATGTCCCGATCATGCGCCGCCGAGCAACACAGGAAGTTGCACAATCAGCTGATGCTTCCGGAAGTCGCAGCATCTGTTCGGACACCCGCCGACGCCACTTGAAGCCGGAGGAGGGAACAGGGTGGATAAAGGCTGACAAACACTTGAGTAAACGGGGGACGTGAGGAATTTGAATTGGAGTCCACGCGGCAGAAGAGCTAGCTAACTGAACCCTCGGTGGAAGAAAGAAAGACAGAAAGCCAGCCACTACGCGCTTTTGTGTATTCATGCCATGTCCTTGTGACCTGCATTGTTTATCTCCTGTGGACTGAATTCAGGGCATTTCTTGTATATGAGTTAACTATTCCTATTTGTACTTCACTCCCAACGCAATAAGCGCAACAAGCACAGTAGGCTAATGTTAGCAAATAGCGTAGCACAGTGTTGTTGTTGTCCTGGTTGGTGCGTTCGTAACTGGCTGATAGTGACCGATCACCTTAGCTTCTTGTCACAGCAGACTTAGTTGAGCAATAGTTCGACTGACAGCTGACCTTGTTGGTGTTAGGTTGCGTAGTTTGTTTGCAAATGTCGAGAGCAGCTAACTTGGTAGCATGTTAGTAAAATTGTAACTCGTAAGCTTCATTCTGATCTTGTGATACTTATTTTATATATTTGATTTCAACTCCTTTGTACCCTTTTAATGTAAGTTTCACATGTCCTAAATTCAAGGGGTTACTTGACGGTTTCCCGCTGAATTTGGTGGCTTGTGTGCGTTTGGAGTTATGAATTAAAGTAGCCAATTACAGTGGTAGCGTACACAGTGTTCGAGAAGAGTCAAACAAGGAGAGAAGGGTCCCATTGTGTTTTAGAGTGAGCCACCCCCTACTACTTGCCAATGCTGGATCTTGAAGTGGTGCCTGAGCGATCACTTGGAAATGAGCAATGGGAATTTGCCCTAGGTAGGTATTGATGTGATATGCTCTCTTTTTTTATTTTTTTTATTTTAATGCTTTTTGTGGTTGTTTTGTAATTCAATGTACAGTACTTAAAATGTTTCCCATACAATACCACAATGATAATGTCTTCTTGTCAGTAATTCTCTACTGGTGGGTCAGGACCCAAAGGTGGGTCACAGACAGCTTGTAAAAACAATTTGATGTAATCCTATTCTGACTTTTCCAGTACAGTACAGAGGTGTACTAAGTTCCCAAAGAGAACATAATAGGAAAGTGACAAGAAATGTTACTCCCTTGTTATCTAGTCACTACCTGTAGTTTACCCTGTAAACAAATACAATGCAGCTTTGCCTTTGAATGGCGAACATCATGGCAAGCCATATGCCTTTGGCGGTACCCCAAACTGAAACTACATTCAAAATGTAATATACTGTACGTATGTTTTCAGAGGCTATTTTTAAACCAAATCATTGTTTTTATGGTTCTGAACTTTGATAAAAATGTGTGGCAACTTTGCAACAATAGGAAAATGTGGGTGACAACATTTCTGAACCACTGGCCAGTGTTACCATGAAAGGAAATTGCAAATTCCGTTTGTTGCTGTACACTGAATGATGCTTTAAATTAGCTGCACAGGAATTGAGGATCCAACCTGCAACCTTCAAGTTACGAGATGCTTCATCCGATTTTTGTTTTGTTTTGTCTAGGCATGCCTTTGGCCCAGGCCATCTCAATTCTCCAGAAACAATGCCGCATAATCAAAAATGTCCAGGTGCTTTACAGTGAACAGGTGAGATGGCCATAGTGTTTGTGTTTCATTCATTTACAGCAAAAATGTTTGAACAAAGTAATAACAGGGTCCTCTGTTTCCAATGGTACCAAGATATAACATTTTGAAGGTCACTCAGTTACCACGATATTTAGTTTTTTATTTGATTGTTTTATATTTATGGCCCAGATGTGTTGTTTATAGAAATATGTACTGCATTTGCCGTTTTTCCTTGCCGAAATTGAGACAGCGATGATATGTTGACCAGTTGCACGTGTGCATATGCCTCAGCCCGCACTGGCTCAAACAAACACTTTTTCTGTGAAGTACTTACATGAGTTTTTAACTCATCAGCATTTTAGAGTGATTATCTTTTTGTCTGTTGAAAAAGGAATTGTAATTGTAAATGTTCGTGTCTGCCAGGTTCCAGTAGTGGCCTTCTGCATCATGAGCATGAGGACATATCCACGGCCCACCCATCTTAATGTTACTTAATGACCTTGTTTATCTCCATAACAGACACCACTCAGCCATGACCTCATACTGAACTTGACTCAGGATGGTATTAAACTGCTGTTTGATGCCACAAATCAGAGACTCAAGGTGAAATCGTTATGTATTTTTGTACTGCCACCTCCCCAAATAGTTTTTTTCTTAAATAATGCACTCAAATATTTTGGATGGACAAGAGCACTGTGGCAAATTTCTGTGGCTCAGAAAATTGATGGATAATGTATGGAATTATGTGAGGAGATAATTCATTTGCATGGGTTCACGGTCGCAACAGCCCTCTGAAGGAAGTCGTAACTACGTGGCCCGTGACAAAAATAGAATTGACACCCCTGATAAAGCAAGCTAGGGCTGCATAATATTTCGTTTAGAGCCTCACGGTGGCGAAGAACGTGTACGCAATAGTCTCATCGCAGGATCTGCTGTGATGTTGGGGTACTGTAATCTGCTGAGAATCAACTGTAATATTAAAATTGACCAGCTGAGGGACCTGTTTGGACATGCTCAAAAGATTAAAACATGGTACACCTGTTGCATTTCCTATTTTGTGCTTCAGAATGAGACGAAGCAGGTACGCAGCAGCTGTGTCTGTGCGTGAGGTGCGTACAGGGACACTGCGTGAATTGAAGTGAATGTTTTCTTTTGTAACACTATATAATTGTAAAACTGGATGACTAGCAAAATTATTGTTTGTATCAATGCTTTAGTTAAAACACTGTATGAGCACACTGTGATAATATGGAATTTATTTTGTTTTGAAATCTAAGAATAGATAAGATATTTTGTTAGTATAGTCAGCCAGAGCTGCAAGGAATATAAAGTTATCAGTGTCCAGTTTTTGTTTTAATTCCTCATTTTTAGAAAACATCATTCAAGCAACAAGTTTTTCCTCATGTTTTTGATATTGTAGGGTGAAAGTTGCAGCTAGCTACTAGTGTGGACTGAATGGTTGGCAACAATGGGGAAATTAAATGCCAGTTTGAGGGTAATATTAAAAAAAAAAAAAAAAAAGAACTATAAATGAGTTAGGTCTGGTGAACTTCAAAATTTTGAACTATGAGCTGAACTCGTTAATTTTTGGAAGGATGAACTGAACTTGAACTAGTTTGCATAAAGAATTAACTTTCCCAACACCAATCCTGTATTATTTCATATCGCAGGTTTAAAAGAAATTGCAGTGTCATTTTTTTCCTTCAATATCGTGCAGCCCTAAAGCAAGCGTTGTATTCTTGTTACATACCGACTATTGATTTGTCTATTTGTTGACAGGTGATTGAAGTGTATGACCTAAGCAAAGTGAAACTGAAATACTGGTAAGTGGAAATAAAAATGATACCCCATCGATGAAATAAAATTTTACACTCAATTATAGCTTTCTAAATGCTTACACATCCACTAAAATATTCATGTACAATGTGGATCCTATAACTACAAATAATACCTGGGATTTCAGAGGATTGGATGTAAAATAGTGCAATGTGCAGTTTGGATGCTATGCGTTTTTCATGGTAGAATGGAACTTCTGAGGTTGAAAACAATCACTTGCGGGACATCACCCTGGCTGTACTCCAGTTTATATCAAAAGAACCTTTTCCTAAAGATAACAATGGCAATAGAAATAATACGTTCCAGGGTCAAACTGTCGATGTCATAAAACTTTTATTTACTGTGTACTATAATACAAGTATAAAAATAAGCTAACCAGTGGTAATATTAAGGCATTAAACACTACTTAAATGGTGACGACATAATGTGAAGGTGATGCGCCACACACATCACTTTTTAACATTCTGTGTTTGGTAATCAGGTTATTAGCCTATGCTCCTACACCACCTGAGTGGACCTGAAGGTGTTTGTTTAACAGGAAAGGCAGTAAGGACGATGACATGGGTGAGAAGAAAGAAATTGAAGTGAAAGAGAGAGAGAAATTGACACACAGGCAACAGCTGCAGGTCATCTGATAGATAGTTTTTGTTTCCCCGCTTTTTCCATTTTAGGCAGTTGCTGAAAGGTTTTCCCTCAAAAATGTTTATTTTAGTTTGAGTTAATAGTTACCTTTACTGTCACTTGCACATATTAAATATATATACTGTATGTAAAATGTACAGTGGGTACGGAAAGTTTTCAGACCCCCTTAAATTTTTCCCTCTTATATTGCAGCCATTTGTTAAAATTATTTAAGTTCATTTTTTTCCCACAATGTACACACAGCACTCCATATTGACAGGGAAAAAAAAAGGAATTGTTGAAATTTTTGCGGATTTATTAAAAAAGAAAAACTGAGGCGGCACGGTGACGACTGGTTAGAGCGCCAGCCTCACAGTTCTGAGGACCCGGGTTCAATCCCCGGCCCCGCCTGTGTGGAGTTTGCATGTTCTCCCCGTGCCTGCGTGGGTTTTCTCCGGGCACTCCGGTTTCCTCCCACATCCCAAAAACATGCATTAATTGGAGACTCTAAATTACCCGTAGGTGTGACTGTGAGTGCGAATGGTTGTTTGTTTCTATGTGCCCTGCGATTGGCTGGCAACCAATTCAGGGTGTACCCTGCCTCCTGCCCGATGACAGCTGGGATAGGCTCCAGCACGCCCGCGACCCTAGTGAGGAGAAGCGGCTCAGAAAATGGATGGATGGAAGAAAAACTGAAATATCACACAGCCATCAGTATTCAGACCCTTTGCTCAGTATTTAGTAGAAGCACCCTTTTGAGCTAATACAGCTATGAGTCTTTTTTGGGAATGAGGCAACAAGTTTTTCACACCTGGATTTGGGGATCCTCTACCATTCCTCCTTGCAGATCCTCTCACAGAGTTGTTCTGAAGCCACTCCTTTGTTATTTTAGCTGTGTGCTGAGGGTCATTGTCTTGTTGGAAGGTGAACCTTCGGCCCCGTCTGAGGTTCTGAGCACTCTGGAGAAGGTTTTTGTCCAGGATATCCCTGTACCTGGCCGCATTCATCTTTCTTAAAATTGCAACAAGTCGTCCTCTCCCTGCAGCTGAAGAACAACCCCACAGCATGATGCTGCCACCACCATGCTTCACTGTTGGGACTGTATTGGGCAGGTGGTGAGCAGTGTGTGGTTTTCTCCACACATGCCACTTAGAATTAAGGCCAACAATTTCTATCTTGGTCTCATCAGACCAGAGAATCTTATTTCTCACCATCTTGGAGTCCTTCAGGTATTTTTTAGCCAGCTCCATACGGGCTTTCATATGTCTTGCACTGAGGAGAGGCTTCCGTCGAGCTACTCTGCCATAAAGCCCCGACTGGTGGAAGGCTGCAGTGATGGTTGACTTTCTAGAACCTTCTCCCATCTCCCGACTGCATCTCTGGAGCTCAGCCACAGTGATCTTTGGGTTCTTCTTTACCTCTCTCACCAAGCATTTTCTCCCCCAATTGCTCAGTTTGGGCGGACGGCCAGCTCTAGGAAGGGTTGTGGTCGTCCCAAACGTCTTCCATTTAAGGATTATGAAGGCCACTGTGCTCTCCGGAAACCTTAAGTTCAGCAGAAATTTTTTTGTAACCTTGGCCAGATCTGTGCCTTTCCACAATTCTGTCTCTGAGCTCTTCAAGCAGTTCCTTTGACCTCATGATTCTCATTTGCTCTGACATGCACTGTGAGCTTTCAGGTCTTATATAGACAGGTGTGTGGCTTTCCTAATCAAGTCCAATCAATATAATCAAACACAGCTGGACTCCAATGAGGGTGTAGAACCATCTTAAGGATGATCAGAAGAAATGGACAGCACCCGAGTTGAATATATGAGTGTCACAGCAAAGGGTCTGAATACTTATGGCTGTGTGATATTTTGTTTTTTCTTTTTTAATAAATCAGCAAAATTTTCAACAATTCTGTTTTTTTTCTGTCAATATGGGGTGCTGTGTGTACATTCATGGGGGAAAAATGAACTTAAAATGATTTTAACAAATGGCTGCAATATAACAAAATGAAAAATTTAAGGGGGTCTGAAAACTTTCCGTACCCACTGTATACAAGCACATACTGTATACAGTCATGCAGCTCAGGAGCTGTATTTCTTTTGTGTGCCTTAGTATGTTGTATTTTTATTTTACTTAATATGTACAATACTTTTGTCTGGTAGAATGACAGTTTGATTTGATTTTGATTTGAAAATGATCAGTTAGGCAGGTTAGTAGCAGTAGTTAGTTTAAGAAAAAAAAGAAAACTTCAGAAAACTTTTACATTAAAGTAGAAGTAGTAAAGTTTGGGATATTTTTCTTTAACCTGTCTCATAAAAGTCAAAGACCCATTACAAAGGACAGCATGGGCGTTCTTGGGAAGTAAAACTGCATCACACTCATCATCCGACTCATATTGTTGTTTGGCAGTGTTTGTTCCATAGCAGATTTTAAAACAAACACCTTCCAGCCATCACACCAAGTCCTCACAGACTGTAGTCCTACTGTTGTTACTGCCCCAACAACTCTTTTAACATTATTTGTATGGACTATTCATTGTTCATTTTATGTTGCAGTGGAGATGACATTCATTCTTAGCCATAAAACCCAGCAGCTGCAATTGTTCGACCATTAATGGAGTCGGCTCATCTTTAATGTGTTCTTAAAACACTTTGCATATATCCAGTGAAATTAATATGTTGCATTAGCTTCTTAAGTAATATTGTATAGCAGATCGTTGTTAACAAGTCTCACTGTCTCTACACTCTTAATGTCTTTCCAGTGGCGTCCATTTCAATTCTCAAGCCATTGCCCCCACTATAGAACAAATAGACCAGTCGTTTGGAGCGACCCACCCTGGAGGTAGACTTTTATTTAAATCATATGCAAAGGGAAAAAATCAAGGATATAGAAATATAGTAATCCAGTTTTTTGTTTCTGTGTTCTTTTCTGGGATGAATCTGCTTTTCCTTTCCCCATTTGTGTCCAGTTTACAATGCAGCTGAGCAGTTCTTCCATCTCAACTTTCGAGGCCTGTCGTTCTCTTTCCAACTTGACTCTTGGAACGAGGCTCCAAAATATGAGGTTAGAATGCTCAGTCGGTGTGGCAGCCACTTAAAAAGTACCTAATGTCTTTTCAATTTTCAATAAGAAGTGCAACTTTTGAACACTATCATGTGGTGATGATATGCCATATGTCATAATCTCCACAATGGTCAGCAATTGGTATGACAAGTACTTCAAACACACATTGGAACAATAGACTTTGCATGGATTAAGTATAACGCAATTTGAACTAGTAAAAGCAACATTTGCCATAAAATTATACAGTACAATAAAAATGAGACTGTGTAGTAGTATAATTTTAATCCCACATGAAAGGTATTTTTGTGTTCAGCAATTTTGCTAAAGGTTTCTGCGCCAACACATCTGTATGTTAGCAACTGTTTCTAAATCATTTGCGGACATAACATCAGTTTCCAAATAACAATAATACAATAATAATTCCAAGCAGATTTATGAAGAGGGAGTGACATTGTTTAGTTCCTCTCATCTTTGTTCTCCACCCTTTGCCTAAGTTTCTGATTAAACGTGTCCCTCAAAATTTCGAAAGGCATGCCCAGTTTAGCATTTTTTTTTTTTTTTTAATCAGTTTATTTAAAAAGGGACAATGCAATTTCATAAAACACATGAAATACACATGGTTAAAAAAGCCAGAATTAGCCAGAAGGCTAGTTTTCATCTGTAGTCCCCTGGCCATGATGTAAAAAAGCAGTAAAATACATCTACAAGACAATATAATACAGGATACATAATCAAAAACTTACTATACTATTAAGAGAGAATAAAACCACAAATCATTTGATCATAGCAAAAAAAAAAAAAAAAAACATCATAACATACTTGTTAGATCAGCTCTGAGCCTCAGAGGAAGCACTCCGGACTCAGAAAAAAAATGGGCGGATCTTTCTGGATTAAGCATTCCTGCCTGGTAAAGATTCAAGTTGCATTAAAATGCAATGTCGCCAATCACGTCAAACAATGAGGAGTGTCGGTGTTTAGGTCAGTTAAACATCTATCTGGTCATTGTCGCAAACGTATGCGTGATTTTTTTGTAGACATGAATGGGTTGGTACAGTACTATATATTCAAGATAGCTAGCTCTTTATGCATTTCCATACACACTATTTCTGCTAGTTGTTTTTGCCTTGACAGCCTAACTTTGCCATGGTTTTGGCCTCTCTGCAGATTCCGCATGGGGCCATGGTCAAGAGGATGCACATCTATACTGGCAACAACCTGCAAGAAACAAAGTACATCACATACACCCAATTAAGTTATTCAGAAACTTGATTTGAATGTGTTAAAACATTCAAATTGATTACGCACTTTTGCTTGTACTCAGAGCTCCAGCGATGCCATTGGCCTGTTTCTTTGGTAACATCTTTGCAGAGTGCGTGGATGTCCTGAGAGAGGGTACAGGACCAGTGGGGCTTAAGTTCCGCCTACTAACTGCGGGTAACATCTGTCTCTCCCTATTTCAAATTTCTCTGAGAAGTTCATAAAAAGGTCAATAATGGATTCACTGTGTTTAAATTTTTTATTTTTTTCAACCGTTCAGATGTTTAATGTTATGTTAATGTTATTGGTAGCTATTTGGGCAGTACGATATTGGAAAAATATTACATTGCGATTTTATTTATTTATTTTTCTCTCCAACCTGCGATATATATTGTGATGTGAAATTATACAGGATCAATGTTGGGAAAGTTCATTTTCCACTCAAACTAGTTCTTACTTCAGTTCATTACAAAAATGAACTAGTTCAGTTCATAGCTCATAATTCAAATTTTTTAACTAAGTTCACGGGTCCAAAAACAAACTAGTTCATAGTTCTTTTTTTTATTTTATATATATATATATATATATATATATATATATATATATATATATATTGGGAAGGGCTAGTACCCTCAAAATACAGTCATTTACTTCCATTTTTCCATTTTCTGAGCCGCTTATCCCCCCCAAGCGTCGCGGGAGTGCTGGAGCCTATCCCAGCTATCATCGGGCATTTCCTACCAATCTCAAAAACATGAGGAAAAACTTCACTTGAATGGTGTTTTTTTTTTTATTTTTTCTTTAATTTTTTTTTTTTTAAATAAGCAATTTAAACAAAAACAGGGCTTTTGTCCTTAAATGTGCAAATAAAAACGTGCAACACCGTATGTCGGGAAAGATAGTGAAAGGACATTGATAACTTTGCCTTCGTCGCACCTCTGTCTGACTATATTAATAAAATAATTGATCTATTCTTATATTAGGCAACACGGTGGACGACTGGTTAGAGCGTCAGCCTCACAGTTCTGAGGACCTGGGTTCAATCCCCGGCCCCGCCTGTTTTGAGTTTGCATGTTCTCCCCGTGCCTGCGTGGGTTTTCTCCGGGCACTCCGGTTTCCTTCCACATCCCAAAAACATGCATTGATTGGAGACTCTAAATTGCCCATAGGTGTGAATGTGAGTGTGAATGGTTGTTTGCTTGTACGTGCCCTGTGATTGGCTGGCAACCAGTTCAGGGTGTACCCCGCCTCCTGCCTGATGATAGCTGGGATAGGCTCTAGCACACCCGCGACCCTAGTGAGGAGAAGCGGCTCAGAAAATGGATGGATGGATATTCTTATATTACAAAATAAATTCCATATCACAGTGTGATTGTACAGTGTTTTAACTACCATGCTAGTAATCTATTTTAACAATTATGTACTGTATTACAAAAGAACACATTCACTCCCATTTACGCAGTGTCCCTGAATGCACCTCGTGCACTCACGCAGCTGCAGCGTGCCTACCTAGTTTCATTCTGAAGCACGAAATAGGAAAATGCAGCAAGTGTACAATCTTAATCTTTTGAGCAGGTCCAAACAGGTCCCTCTGCTGGTCACTTATAATATTACAGTTGATTCACTGCATATTACAGTACACCAGTGCTTCTCAAATATTGGGGCGTTGCGTTGCGATGCCACGGGAGGCGTGTGAGACCCTGAAGAACATGATTTGCCGTACTAGAAGTGTAAGTGTAATTGCACATTCACTGCAGTAGATGGCAGTCTAAATGGCTTTCTCTTGTACTTTCGTCAATATTTATAAGGATTAGATTAGATTATCCTTTATATACAATTTTATATAGAGGTGTACACACGGGGGCTGCGGGTGGGGACGGGGCGCACATTTTTTTCTTCTTACTAGGGGGGTCGTAACAGAAAACAATTGAGAAGCACTGCAGTATACCAACGTCACAGCACACACTGCGATGAATACTGCGCACCCGTACATTACGATGACTACGCTCAACAAAATATCGTGCAGCTCTAGTAGCTATACAAGAAAGATTATATAGCAAATTATACTATATTTATTTACATTATCTAGCGGTTCCCTTCCATCAATTTTTATTTTTATTTTACTTTTATAATTTTTGATGTCCTTCGCCCTGTGACCCTCGCGGCCAGCGACTGTAGGCTGTGAACGGCCACGGCGACCAGTGGGACGCCCGTCCTCCGTTACTATTATTGTGAAGCACAATTCACCAGATGTTGGATTGTTGGCCCACTAATAGGCAACGTGATCTGAAAGGGGATATGGTTGAAAATGAAAAGAGAGGGGGATGTTTTGAGGATATGCTCGTCATCCGCTCTTATTCGTTTGAAATGAATCCCTTGCGATGACCGTCCCTGGCAACGATGAATGCAATCTTTGCTATTTCATCCACTGTTGCGTCATAAATTATGAATATAGTTAAGTATTGCTGTAAAAGACAACATCTGTATACTTTATAGACTGTATTTGTATGGCTGAGACTAAAAAATGCTGTGTTGCCGTTCAGCTGAGTTGAGTGTGCATGTACCAAACACGAAGTGGGCAGGTACTTGAATATTATTGAGAAAACTACCAAGGGTTTGCGGGGTCGAAACGGTATAATCTGTAGAAGGTATACATTTGGACGAAGGTACAGATTTAGCGGAGCAGCGCGGAAGTAGGGAGGTAAAAAAAAAATAAGTATGTGAGTTTGCACTGGTGTACTCGTTAATCATCGCCTAACAAGCAACACAATATTTATCAAAATATTGTTATTATTAAAGGAGGACAAGAAGTAATTAAAATAAGAAAGACGCACCCTCACCTAGTTTTCGAGCCGACTTATCACAGTATGCAAGTTTGTTGCCAGCTAATGCCAAGCAAAGATAAGCAGCAAAGCTTTTTTGCATACATGTATCCCCCACTCTTGTCCTGCCTGCAGGATCCAGACTGATGTCGTGTAAGGTTTTATTCTAAAATATTTGTACACACATAACAATCAATTCCTCATTAATTAAATCTAAATTCAACTTGGTTTTGTATTATATATAATATGACATAATATATTTACATATGGAGTCTTGTCAAGACTGTTTTTGTCATTGCTATTTGTGCTCAATATGAACAATATTAAAGACTCAGAATTAATTGTTATATACACAGTAAAAACACAATGAAAGTCTTACTTTGCTAGTCTGTCTCCACTTAGACAAATATATTAATATAAAAGAGATAAATAAGAACAATATGATATATAATGTAATGCAAAACAAAATCCGTGATATAGAAAGTGTCGAAAGTAAACACAGTCGTCATCAGTAGGTTCCACTGCGATTCAAAGCTTTTGAAAAACTTCAGGTTTGTTTGGTATGCGGTAAAAGCTCTTCCAATAAATCCTAAAGCTGTTTGAACAGCTACAATTATTAAATTAATGAAAACAACAACCCATTTATAAATGCTTCCATGATAATTTTTACACTGAAGCTTATACTGCGATCTATACCATTACGGTGAAGGGATTCAATTTATACAGTGATATGAATTTTAGGTCATATAGCCCAGCCCTAAGACTACCTCACAATGTCGGTAATTTCAAATCCACCCGTTTTGCAAGCCTTATGCTGTTTATTGCCTTTTACATTAAATCAACAAACTGCATGGATGTCAAACTTAAACCATGTCACAGACTCATTTTGACTGTGTGTTATCCAAAGAACAATTGAAAAAAAATTTATTCTGATGGAAGGAGACCTTTAACACAGACAGATGTGCACACAGCAACTGAAAACTATTCACTTGTACAGTATTTTGTTAGTCACTTGTAATTTTGTTTGAAATGAGTGTGCAGGTTGTGGTCCTGGTGTGATGGGTGATGCGAAAGTGAGGTCCTTAGAAAGATGCATCTACTTTGGTGACTCCTGTCAGGAGGTGCTTGGCGCTCTGGGCTCACCACTTAAAATATTCTACAAGTCTGAGGACAAGGTATCAAAACTCCTCTTCTCTCCTCCTAATTATGTGTTTCTTCAGGTTGAAAGAAAACATTTAATTTCTGGGAGGATGCTCTGCATGTTTGAGTCAAGCTTGTCTACATGTGTTCTGGTTTATTTCAGATGAAGATCCACTCTCCATCACCTCACAAGCAAGTTCCTTCCAAATGTAACGACTACTTCTTCAACTACTTCACCCTTGGAGTGGTACGTAAGGACTTATCTGTGTTTTAAGAAGTATGCACTGCTTTTTTTTTTTTTAATACAGAATTGTATGAATAAGATTGATTGTATATTTTGCTGTTGGCTTTTTTTTTTAAGTTAAGTACAATACACTTGATGTTCTCTTTTTATTGCTCGTTCTGAATTGTTCATTAAGGGATGAGATTGTCTTCCAGCTTATTCATGCTAATCATAACACAAACGCAGAGTAAACCAAGTAAACCTTTTTCTTCTGTTATTGTTACCTCTGTGGACTGATCACCAGTTGATCACAGAACCACAGCACACACCAGCATGAAATTCAGCTATTGTATGTGAAATCTTTTTACTACCAAGACACGCAAAACATTTTGCCATCGTTGTATTTTCAAAACACACAATATAAAGTGAACAAAGTTTTTGTAATGACAGCCTGCATTATGAGTATCTTTGAAAGAGTCATCCGTTGTCTGTCTTCCCACATTTATCCACAATTTGAATTTAGCCGTGTTTCCTTTTTATGCAGGATATCCTTTTTGACTCGACAACTCATCTGGTTAAGAAGTTTGTCCTCCATACCAACTACCCAGGACATTATAACTTCAATATGTAAATATCTTGTCACCTTTTCAAAAATTCTGTTGTGTTTGACCTTTGGAATTTGTTTAGATATGAGGTGCAACAGTATTTTTTTGTGTATAATAATCTCCGTCATTCTGTTCTCTCCTTTTGCGCTGTAGATATCATCGGTGTGACTTTAAGATTTCACTTGTCATAAAAAAAGGTTAGTCACTGGATGCTTCATCATATTTTTTGTTTTACTTACCTTTTTAACAAATATGTATTTCTTTTCTGTCTCAGGAAGAGTTGACTCTCAGACAGATGACTGCATATTGACCACTTACAGCAAGGTCAGTCATTTACTGGACTTGTAAACTATTCTCAGGGATCACTTTAGTTTGACAGGAGGTGCTGTAAATTGTGCTCAACTACAACCCAATTCCAATGAAGTTGGGACGTTGTTTTAAACATAAATAAAAACAGAATACAATGATTTGCAAATCATGTTCAACCTATATTTAATTGAATACACTACAATAACAAGATATTTAATGTTCAAACTGATAAACTTTGTTTTTAGCAAATAATCATTAACTTAGAATTTTATAGCTGCAACATGTTCCAAAAAAGTTGGGACAGGAGCTTCCCTGAATTGCTCAGTCATTCACAAGCAAAGATGGGGCGAGGTTCACCTCTTTGTGTAGAAAATAGTTCAACAGTTTAAGGACAATGTTCCTCAATGTACAATTGCAAGGAATTGAGGGATTTCATCATCTACGGTCCATAATATCATCAAAAGGTTCAGAGAATCTGGAGAAATCAATGCATGTAAGCGGCAAGGCCGAAAACCAACATTGAATGCCCGTCACCTTCGATCCCTCAGGTGGCACTGCATCAAAAACCGACATCAATGTGTAAAACATATCACCACATGGGCTCAGGAACACTTCAGGAAACCAATGCCAGTAAATACAGTTCGGGGCTACATCTGTAAGTGCAACTTGAAACTCTACTATGCAAAGCAAAAGCCATTTACACCCAGAAACGCCGCCGGCTTCTCTGGGCCCGAGCTCATCTAAGATAGACTGATGCAAAGTGGAAAAGTGTTTTGTGGTCTGACGAGTCCACATTTCAAATTGTTTTTGGAAATTGTGGACGTCGTGTCCTCCGGGCCAAAGAGGAAAAGAACCATCCGGACTGTTATGGACGCAAAGTTCAAAAGCCAGCATCTGTGATGGTATGGGGCTGTGTTAGTGCCAATGGCATGGGTAACTTACACATATGTGAAGGCACCATTAATGCTGAAAGGTACATACAGGTTTTGGAGAAACATATGCTGCCATCCAAGCAACGTCTTTTTCATGGACGCCCCTGCTTATTTCAGCAAGACAATGCCAAACCAAATTCTGCACGTGTTACAACAGCGTGGCTTCGTAGTAAAAGAGTGCGGGCACTAGACTGGCCTGCCTGCAGTCCAGACCTGTCTCCCATTGAAAATGTGTGGCACATTATGAAGCGTAAAATACGACGACGGAGACAACGGACTGTCTAACAGATGAAGCTGTACATCAAGCAAGAATGGGAAAGAATTACACCCACAAAGCTTCAACAATTATTGTCCTCAGTTCCCAAACGTTTATTGAATGTTGTTAAACGAAAAGGTGATGTAACACAGTGGTAAACATCACCCTGTCCCAGCTTTTTTGGAATGTGTTGCAGCCATAAAATTCTAAGTTAATGATTATTTGCTAAAAACAATAAAGTTTATCAGTTTGAACATGAAATATCGTGTCTTTGTAGTGTATTAAATTAAATATAGGTTGAAGATGATTTGCAAATCATTGTATTCTGTTTTTATTTATGTTTAACACAACATCCCTACTTCATTGGAATTGGGGTTGTCCCTCAGTTTTATTTGTGGTTTTACTATGTATCCATCCTCTATCAATACAGATTTTTTTTTTTTACTTGTTCTTTGTTCTGTTGATTTCGGATATATAAAATAAGAATTCATTACAAAGGAAGTACGATTATGGTTGAAATTTATATAATATTCCAGACGGTTCCCAAACAGCTATTCAAGATTCTTTCCTGGTTTGATTGATTTAATTTTTTTTTCTCTCTATAACATCATAGCTTTGTTGTTTCCTCTTTCTACTAGTGTTTGGTCTTGTAAATGTAACACTAGGTAATCAGTGTTGTCTGTTTTTCATGGCCAGTGGGATCAGATTCAGGAACTGCTGGGCCACTCAATGGAAAAACCCGTTGTGCTTCATAGGTAATGAAAACCATGCTTTGACTATGTTACTTGACTTTTGTTTGTGCCTCACACACATCTAAAGATGATTTTTCAATACAATAATAAATGCAAATATTTACTTCAGTTGCATCGTTATTGTAGCGTCACCATAACAACCAAAAATATGCTCAACAGGTCCTCATCTGCCAATAACACCAACCCCTTTGGCTCTACTTTTTGCTTTGGACTGCAGAGGATGATCTTTGAGGTCAGAATGCGTTGTATGTACTTTGAGTATGCGTGAATGTATTCTGCTTGGCCAAATAAGACAGTTTGGATTAAAATAGCAAACATGAAATCTGACGAAATCCCAGAGCATTTATTTTGATTACTGAGTTTTACTTTAGTTTATATCGGCCAACCGGAGCTGTGGCCGTAAGGTGGTCGGTCAGTGCCTGTTGCAGCAGCAATCCCCGAACCCATTGGTGCACACCAGCGGTGAGGGATGCCTTCAAGCTGAAGAAGCCTTTTTGGCCTGTGAGACTCCGTAGGCAGCTGATGGGTACTGACAGGCCGATCGAAATACAGCTTTAATCAGAATCAGAATCATCTTTATTTGCCAAGTATGTCCAAAAAAACACACAAGGAATTTGTCTCCGGTAGTTGGAGCCGCTCTAGTACGACAACAGACAGTCAATTGACAGAGAACACTTTTGAGACATAAAGACATTGAGAAAAACAGTCACTGAGCAATAAAGGGTTGCTAGTTATCTGGTAATGCCGGTACAATTTATTTATTTATTTATTTTTTGACAATTGTGCAAAAAGATGCAGAGCCCTCTAGCACTGAGAGCAGTTTGAATCACTAATCTCGCAATAGTCTGGTGCAATGACCATTGTGCAAAGGGTGCCGAGACTTCAAGGAGTGTATGCAGTTTAAAGTGACGAGTAGTGCAATAATCTGGGACAATGTTGATTGTGCAAATGTTGCAGATACTCCTCAATCAGTATGCAAATGGGACAGATGCTACTCTGGCATGAGTGGCCAGTATTGGTCAACAACAGATATGCAAATAGTGCAGCGTGGCGAGACTATTACAGTGAGTGCACGAGTAGTATATAATTGGCCCGACAGAAATGTGACAACAAACTCAGACAAAAGAAATTGGCAGGCAGGAAGTACATCCTCTGCTGGGCCTTTTTGAGGACTGAGTTGATGTTGATCGCCCACTTCAGGTCCTGAGAGACTGTAATTCCCAGTAACTTGAAGGTCTTGACGGTTGACATAAGGCAGCTGGACAATGGTCGCTCAGGAAAAAACTGGGCGTGGAAGAAATCCGGTGAAGCCATGGAGAACGACTTCCGGACGGATTTGAAGAAATGCTGGTCCAACAACCAGCGTCTCAGGGGAAGCAGTGCACCATCATGTATGTGTGTAGTGGGGATGGGGCGCTCCTGCCCTCAACTCTAGACGTTGTGAGTTGGTGGGCCAAATACTTCAAAGCTCTCCTCAATTCCACCGACACGCCTTCCTATGAGGAGCAGAGTCTGGAGACTCTGAGGAGGGCTCTCCTATCTCCGGTTTGAGGTCACCGAAGTGATTAAAAAGCTCCTTGGTGGCGGGGCCCCACGGATGGATGGAATCCGCCTGGAGTGCCTAAAGGCTCTGCAATTTGTGGGGCTCTCCTGGTTGACACGCCTCTACAACATCGCGTGGACATCGGGGACAGTGCCTCTGCAGACTGAGTAGGGGGACCAGAGGGTATGGCATTGGGTCATGAAACCGATTAGCCAATGTGGTTAGTATACAAATCTCCGAGCCACACTTGTGTGTAGTTAGCCACATCATCACGTGTGTTTATGTGGCCTAAATCTTAGCCACACTTAGCCAGTCCTCGTCACTGGGAACTAAGCCGATAAGCTTTAACGATGTGGGCCCAATTACAACTACCTATTCATCAGTCAGGAGTAAGGCTGAATAATTCAGGAAAAAGTCTTAATTGCACGTTTTTATTTGTTACTTTCAAACAAATATGACGATTTTTTTTTTTTCGGGAGGAAGTTTGTTTTCAGGCGGCACGGTGGACGACTGGTTAGAGCGTGAGCCTCACAGTTCTGAGGACCCGGGTTCAATCCCCAGCCCCGCCTGTGTGGAGTTTGGATGTTCTCCCCGTGCCTTCGTGGGTTTTCTCCGGGCACTGCGGTTTCCTCCCACATCCCAAAAACATGCATCAATTGGAGACTCTAAATTGCGAATGGTTGTTTGTTTGTATGTGCCCTGCAATTGGCTGGCAACCAGTTCAGGGTGTACCCCGCCTCCTGCCCGGTGATAGCTGGGATAGGCTTCAGCACGCCCGCGACCCTAGTGAGGAGAAGCGGCTCAGAAAATGGATGGATGGAAGTTTGTTTTCAGCATTTTCCACAAAACACAAGAAATAAATGAACATTGGATATAGCCAACAAATAACTCTTTTGTAGGCCAGGCCTAAATGCTATGATCAGAATAAGAATCATCTTTATTTGCCAACTATGTCCAAAACACACAAGGAATTTGTCTCCGGTAGTTGGAGCCGTTCCAGTACGACAACAGAACACTTTGGAGACATAAAGACATTGACAAAAAAAAAACAGTCACTGAGCAGTAAAGGGTTGCTAGTTATCTGGTAATGCCGGTACATTTTTTTTTTTTTGACAATTGTGCAAAAAAATGCAGTCCTCTAGCACTTAGAGCAGTTCGAATGACTAATATTGCAATAGTCCGGTGCAATGACCATTGTGCAAAGGGCGCTGAGACTTCAAGGAGTGTATGCGGTTTAAAGTGACGAGTAGTGCGATAATCTGGGACAATGTTGGTTGTGCAAATGTTGCAGATACTCCTCAATCAGTGTGCAAATGGAGCAGATGCTACTCTAGCATGAGTGGCCAGTATATGCAAATAGTGCAGCATGGCGAGACAACTACAGTGAGTGCACGAGTAATACATAATTGGCCCCACGAAGTCAAAAAATTGCCAGCATGTTGTAATGGAATTGTAGGTCAGGTGTTTAAGAAGTTGATCGCAAGACGGAAGAAGCTGTTGGAATGTCTACTAGTTCTAGTTTGCATTGATCGGTAGCGCCTACCTGAGGGAGAGCTGGTGACCGGGGTGCGGAGGGTCCGAGAGGATTTTGGACACCCTTGTCTTAGTTCTGGCAGCGTGCAAGTCCTCAATGGTGGGTAGGGGGGTACCGACAATCCTTTCAGCAGTTTTGATTGTCCGTTGCAGTCGGAGTTTGTCCTTTTTTGTAGCAGCACCAAACCAGACTGTGATGGAAGAACACAGGACTGATTCGATGACCGCTGTGTAGAACTGTCTCAGCAGCTCCCGTGGCAGGCCGTGCTTTCTCGGAAGCCGCAGGAAGTACATCCTCTGCTGGGCCTTTTTGAGGACGGAGTTGATGTTGGTCGCCCACTTCAGGTCCTGAGAGATTGTAATTCCCAGGAACTTGAATGTCTCGACGGTTGACACAAGGCAGCTGGACAACGTGAGGGGCAGCTGTGGCGAAGGATGCCTCCTGAAGTCCACGATCATCTCTACAGTCTTGAGCGTGTTCAGCTCCAGGTTGTGTCGGCCGCACCACAGCTCCAGCCGCTCTGCTTCCTGTCGATATGCAGACTCGTCACCGTCCTTGATGAGGCCGATGACAGTGGTGACATCTACAAACTTCAGGAGTTTGACAGTCGGGTTCGCTGAGGTGCAGTCGTTCGTGTAGAGAGAGAAGAGCAGCGGAGAGAGGACACAACCTTGGGGCGCCCCAGTGCTGATGCTGCGTGTGGATGAGGTGGCCTCCCCCAGCCTGACCTGCTGTGTCCTGCCTGTCAGAAAGCTGTAAATCCACTGGCAGATGGCCGGTGAGACGCTAAGCTGGAGAAGCTTGGATGAAAGGAGTTCAGGGATGATGGTGTTGAACGCTGAGCTGAAGTCCACGAACAGGATCCTCGCGTAGGTCCCTGCACTGTCGAGGTGTTTTAGGATGAAGTGCAGTCCCATGTTGACTGCATCATCCGCAGACCTGTTCGCTTGGTAGGCAAACTGCAGGGGGTCCAGCAGGGGACCTGTGACACTCTTGAGGTGGTCCAGCACGAGACGTTCAAAGGACTTCATGACCACAGATGTCAAAGCGACAGGCCTGTAGTCATTCAGACCCGAGATTGCAGGTTTCTTGGGGACTGGAATGATGGTGGAGCGTTTGAAACAGGATGGAACTTCGCACAGTTCCAGAGATCTATTGAAGATCTGAGTGAAGACTGGAGCGAGCTGGTCCGCGCAGACTTTGAAGCAGGATGGGGACACATGGTCGGGGCCTGCCGCTTTGTTAATCTTTTGTTGTTTGAAGATGCGTCTCACATCCTGTTCATGGATGGTTAATGCAGAAGTCAGAGGTGTGATTGTGGTCGGGGGTGCGGCCAAATGGGTGTGTGGTGTGAAAGTGTCCTTTTCAAATCTGCAGTAGAAGGTATTCAAGCCGTTGGCTAGTGTGCTATTGTTCTCAGCTTGGGGGGATCGTCGCTTGTAATTAGTCAGCGATTGGAATGCATGCCAGACTGCTTTAGAGTCGTTTGCGCTAAACTGTTTTTCCAACTTTGCTGCATAGTTCCTCTTTGCAATGTTAATTTCTTTAGTCAGCTGGTTTCTAGCTCGATTATACAGGGCCCTGTCCCCGCTTTGATATGCGTCCTCCTTAGCTTGGCGAAGCTGCTTAAGTTTAGCAGTGAACCACGGCTTGTTGTTGTTGAATGTGCGAAATGATTTTGTTGGTACACACATCTTCACAGAAACTGATATAGGATGTAACAGTGTCCGTATATTCATCTAGGCTGCCAGCTGATTTTTCAAAGACACTCCAATCTGTGCAGTCTAAACAGCTTTGAAGTTCCATCTTGGCTTCATTGGTCCACTTTTTCACTGTTTTCACTGTAGGCTTCGCGCATTTAAGTTCTTTCCTGTACGTCGGTATTAAGTGAATTAAGCAGTGATCAGACGAGCCCAGGGCTGCACGAGGTATAGCACGGTATGCGTTTTTTACCGTAGTGTAGCAGTGGTCTAAAGTATTATTTTTCCTGGTAGGACAGTCGATGTGCTGCTTGTATTTAAGGAGTTCGTGGTTGAGTTTAGCTTTGTTAAAGTCCCAGAGAATAATGAGGGGTGAGTCCGGGTGTTTTTTTTCAATTTCGTTGACTTGTTCGGCGAGTGTTAGCAGTTCGTGTTAGCTTGAGGCGGTATGTAGACTCCAGCCAGTATGAATGATGCGAACTCACGTGGCGAGTAGAATGGTTTTCAGTTTAAAAATAGCGACTCCAAATGCGGGCTGCAGTGAGTGCTGAGCTCTGTGACGTCCGTACACCATATCCCGCCGCCCTTTGTTTTCCCCGATGATTCCATGTCGCGGTCCGCTCGATGAATGTGGAAGCCGGGAAGCATGACGGCGCCATCGGGTACAGCGTCGCAAAGCCAGGTCTCCGTGAAGCACATGGCCGCGGAACGTCCAAAGTCTTTACTGGTCTTTAACAGAAGATGAAGCCCGTCCATTTTGTTGGGTAGGGAGCGTACATTCGCGAGGTGGATCGACGGGAACGCCAATCTGTGTCCTCTCCTGCGGAGTTTCACCTGAATGCCGGCTCGTTTCCCTCTGTGGTGCCGCTTCTGTCTCCATGCGCCGAAAACCACGGACGCCGCTCCGGTGAGTAACTCGGGGAAAAGTTGGTGACAGAAAGTCCGGAGTAGCCTCCTTGATGGTTAGCAGGTCTCCCCTTGTGTAAGTGAGTCGTGTAAGGTCTCCAAAGACGGACGGAAAACACAAAAACAAAAACAATACTAGAGCGTGCGTTACCGAGGCGACCACACTGGTAGGCGCCATCTTGAATTGATATGAAGACCAAATCTGGATTTTGCTATTGAATTGTAAAAATAAAAACCTTCCCTCACGGTAGAATACTTACGTATTGATTTAACTTCATGCCTTGTAAAAATGTAATACTGTGTAATGATGCTCTTGTCAGTAGCAGTAGCACTGCTGTCAGTGTCAGCCGAGTATAGAGATAAAGTGGAGAGCGACACGAGTGACACTTTTCATCATCCAGATGTGAGTATAAAAGCGGTTGAAATGGTAAACTATTTAAAGGTTGATTAATGTTCTTATCAATTACAGTAAACGTGTTAAATTGATTCACTCATTATTTGATACTCCCCAAGATGGATCTTAAGGAATTTATCAAGAATTTTCTCAAAACCTTTTCGTTGAAGATAAACAATATTCTAAATCTTTGATGGTAAATACCATCAAATACTCTTGTCAGGAAGGGCTTTTATGTTTTGATGAAGGCGATTTTGATTCGCCACCATAGCGAATGTGGGCAGTATTCACTTCACCTCATCCTGTTTAAATTATCCATTGGCAAGGTGGCGAACAGGTCACGGGAACCCTGCAACTATAGGAGGATCGCAGTCCTCAGCCTCCCTGGTAAGGTCTATTCAAGGGTCCCGGATTTGAGGGTCCGTCACATGGTCCTTTGTCGGAATAGGATGGAGTGCCCTCTCTGGGTTGGGAATCAGGTCCTGCCCCAAGTGCAGGAGTTTAAGTATCTTGGGGTCTTATTCGCGAGTGGGGCAAGAATGGAACGGGAAATCTACAGGCGGATTTATTGGATCTGTATTCTTCTGTCGTGGTGAAGAAAGAGCTGAACTGAAAGGCAAAGCTCTCAATTTATACGTCTATGTACATACCCTTCATCTATGGTCACAAGCTGTGGCCCGTGACCGAAAGAACAAGATCACGGCTACAAGCGTCCGTAATGAGCTTCCTTTGCAGGCTTATCTCCCTCAGAGATAAGGTGAGGAGCTCGGTCATCAGGGAGGGGCTCAGAGTCAAGCCACTGCTCCTCCACATCGAGAGGAGCCAGATGAGGTGGCTCGGCCATCTGGTTAAAATGCCCCCTGGACGCCTCCCTGGTGAGGTGTTCACGGCACGTCCCACCAGGAGGAGGCCCAGCGAAGGATGCCCAGGGGACAACCCAGGACACGCTGGAGAGACTGTGCCTCCAAGCTGGCCTGGGTACACCTCAGGATTCCCCCTGAAGAGCTGGACAAAGTGGCTGAGGAGAGGGAAGTCTGGGCTTCTCTGCTCAAGCTGCTGCACCCGCGACCCGACTCCGGTTACGCGGGGGCAGAAAATGGATGGATGGACTTTGTTGACCAAAATCATATATTGATGGCCGTGGTCACCTGTGTAAAATGTTGTTACGTCATTCCTGAACAATTTATTAATAAGAACCAGATGAATCTTGGCACATGTCAAAAGACAAAACCTGCTCATTCAGTATATTCAGGTAGTTGGCTAACCTAATTTTAGGGACATCATGCTGTTAAACATAAGAGTTGAAAGCCTGAAAGCAAGCTCAAAATGTGAACAGTTACCCCTCAAATGAGCCATCCATCTATCTATCAATTTTCTGTACTGCTTATCCTCACTAGGTTCGCAGGCGTGCTGGAGCCTATCCCAGCTATCTTCGGGCGAGGGGCGGGGTACACCCCGAACTGGTTGCCAGCCAATCGCAGGGCACATATAGACAAACAACTATTCGCACTCAGATTCACACCTATGGGTGGTTTAGAGTCTTCAATCAACCTACCATACATGTTTTTGGGATGTGGGAGGGAACCGGATTACCTGTTGAAAACCCACGCAGGCAGGGGGAGAACATGCAAACGTCACGCAGGAAGTGGTTGACGTGATTTTAGATGAAAGAGGAGATTTGAAGTCCCTCCACCATGGGGTCATAGATGTCCAGATCACAGTATGCATGACGTCACTCATGTTTGCTACAAGATAAGTTTAAAGTAAACAAGCAACTGTAGCGTCCGTTGGCAAGTAACACAAACAGAGAAAAGGTGGCTCCATTTTCCAGTCCCTTCTAGATCTGCCTCACTCTCAAGCGCCGGGTTCTCGCTCCACTCTGCATTTCACCTTGCCAACGCTCCTCAGTCGGCTCTTCTCCTGCCATCCATCCAGTCCACGAACAGCTGTAATAACATAAAAAAAAAAAAGAACCACTGAATTAATGTACAGTATATTTGTTCAGTACAGTTCAGTTGTATTTAACTTTTAAGTACAATACACTTGCATTTAATATTTTAGAGCTGGCGGCACGGTGGACGACTGGTTAGAGCGTCAGCCTCAGAGTTCTGAGGACCCGGGTTCAATCCCCGGCCCCGCCTGTGTGGAGTTTGCATGTTCTCCCCGTGCCTGCGTGGGTTTTCCCCGGGTACTCCGGTTTCCTCCCACATCCCAAAAACATGCATGAATTGGAGACTCTAAATTGCCCGTAGGCATGACTGGGAGTGTGAATGGTTGTTTGTTCCTATGTGCCCTGCGATTGGCTGGCAACCAGTTCAGGGTGTACCCCGCCTCCTGCCCGATGACAGCTGGGATAGGCTCCAGCACGCCCGCGACCCTAGTGAATTAAATGCTGTGAATTAAAGCGAATAGAAGCAGCTCAGAAAATGGATGGATGGATTTTAGAGCTGTTTTCAAACGTTTATTTGGGTTACATTTTTCTTTGTTTAACACATTTTATTTGAAATTTTTTTTATTATGTTTTTTCCCCACTTATATTTAAGCGCAGTGTTAATGGTCAAACTGCAAAAGTTTACAGTGGCTTACAGTAATATGAAATAATAGTTTTTATGATTAAAGCATCCGCCTCATTTTTTATGAACACTTAAGTCCTACTATGCTACTGTATTTTCAATGTTGGAACATGATGGTGTTACTTGCAGAGCTACAGTATATGTGTTTTTGGGAGGGTGGAACTTGCTGGATGTGTTTTGCGATTTGAAATTTGGTAACAAGTTTTGCTCTGACCAACCAGTCAGAATTTGAAGTCTGATTGATTTAAAAAAAAAAAAAAAAAAAAAAACTAAACAAAAAAAGTCCCAGTGCCAATAAAGGTCGCGTTACATCAGCCAGCATTAAGGATTCTGAAACCCCTGGACAGATTAAATTGAGATGGCAAGACATAAAGACTGAAATCTGATTGGATTGGGGTGGGGTGGGGTGGGGTGGGGGGGGGGGGGGGGGGGGTCTATCATGCACATGTACTGGAAAGCAATCCAGCCAAGAGAAATGCTGTGAATTAACGCGAATAGACTTAAAAATAAATGAATAGAATTTCATTGAAAAAATATTAGGATTGAGGTTATAAATGTAGGTCAGTAATTTTGATAGTGATTAGACCAGCAGATAAGGCCTTCCTTTTACAGGCATTGTGTAAGGGGCAAATGGTACTAGTTTACAAGAACAACTACCGTAATTTCTCGTGTATAATGTGCACACATATATAATACGCACCCCCAAATTGACCTTCTACCTATGTATAGTGCATTTTTACAATGCATGATTTTGCTTCTCCCCATATGATCAAAACATGAGAAGTATTATCTGTATTTTGTTAATTTTTTTCAAATAATTATTCTCAAGTTAAGCACTTTTTTTGAACACGGAATTATTTTTTAAATTGCTCTTATTTTGAAATTCAGAGCCCTACTTTTATTTAGTAAATTAGAAAACACACAGTTGTGCTCATATGATTGATTACCCAGGCAGAATTTGTAAGATGGGTACAATTCTTTAAAGAAAACATGAAGGGCTAGACAGAACACAGTTTTATTTTAATGGGATTCAAATTAAATGGTCAAGCATTTCAGAAAAGCATTGTCATTAAACAAAATATTACCAGCGTATGTAAACTTATGAGCATAACTGTACATATATGCAGTCATACGAACCCCCCCTGTCATATTGGAATGAAAGTGTACAGCTTTTTCATAACCACGAGATGGCGGCATAGCTTTATAAAATGTGAAAGTTTTTTTCCATTTGCCCCTATACCTATGTATAATGCGCACCATTGGCTTTTGACAATTTTTTTGGGGGGGAATGCACATTATACACGAGAAATTACGGTAGGTCCATTAACCAGGAATTATCTAACGAGCAAGTGTGGTCATCATTTTTGTCTTCACATCATATAGATATATTTTCTTTCCTCTCTAGGTGATGCAGAATAATCACATAGCATCAGTGACCCTCTATGGGGCTCCACGAACCACCAGTCGAACCCAACTTGAAGCCAGCAGCAGCTCCCACTGAACAAGTAACCAGACCTCGCATCTCATTCTGGCCTCTTCTCAGTCCGCACAGAGCTGAAATCAAGCAAGCCACAACCACAACACGGCCATTCTTGCATTGAATTCAGAAACAGCAATTGCATTTGTTTTCCTGCTGGCTTGGAAGAATTGCACTCGAGACTTGGTGACATATAGTAGCCCTTGCCTTAGAGGGAATATCACTTAGAGACAAAGTGATAAAATCTGCATTCGGGTAGAACTGGAAGAAAGGAAGTTCAGAAAGTGAAATGCAGCTGACAGCCTGTGGGAAGCTGTCCTGCTGCTTTGGACTTGTGAAATGCACCATTAAAGAAATCTGTTCTAGTCAAACTCAAGACAAACTTTGACTTGATCCTCGGAATCATCATCATCATTATCAACTACAATGCCGACTGGCAGCTACCGCCTGTCTTCCTCCCTCAAAAAAACAAGACGCAAGCCAATCCAGGAAGAGCCATCAGATATGGCAGAGAACAAAAGGAAGCAAAGCTGGTCAATCGAAATGTTATCGAACAGTAAAAGAACCAAACATTCAGTGGCCAAGCCAGATGAGAAGACTCTTAAAGCAGACCTTCTAAAAAATTTGTATTTCCCTTTTGACCCCCCACACCCTAAGAATCCGTGTGCCCATAAATGATCACAAGCTGAATCATCTCCTATCATTTCAACACAATAAGCACACAAAAGGTCAGTTTAGTTGCCTAGTTTGTTCAAAACAAAGGTCACCGTTCCACACATTTCTTCTGTCAGCTAGTAGACATGCATGCAAACACTGCAGTAACTCGACAGGCAGGGTTGGATAAGAGTAGAAACACAAACTGGCAACCTCTTGTTTATTTTTAGTCCTGCATGTTAGAAGTATTGAAAATGCTGCATTTTTCCCTACTCTGTGCCCTGTCTCACTCATAGTCACTATATCCGTGTTGCTCTTTTATAGCAGTAATTTTGCACGCTAGCGCACCTCTGTACTTTATTATATTAGGAGTAAGCAAGTTGACAAAGGAATGTTTTTTTTTGTTTCTTATTAAATGACCAAGCTTAGAGAACAGATTCCCCTATGCATGTATGTATATTGTTTGTCAACACACCTTCTGTTACTTTGTCCCCCCTTCTATTTGCTTTTTGTTTGTGTGTCACTCTACATGCTAGTGATGCGTGACTTTTTGTCCCTCAGCAACGTCTGCGTCCTCTTGTTCGTTGAGCTGCCAAATGCAAACGCCAAAGACATTTCAGGGTCATTTTCTTCTGATCTGCTGACATCAATGTAACCTCTTGTGTCCTTGTGTCTGTCATGTGGGTTATTTTGTTTCCTTCAGTTCATTACTATTGCAAGCTGATATCCAGGTTAAGGTCCATGAACAAGTATGCTTGGTCTTCTCACTAGTAAGACATTCCAGTGCACTAGTATAACGACTGTCTTACTACTGTTTTTTTCAACTACTAGTGCCACTTTTGGCCTATTAGTAGTAGGGCCCAAATGATATGGTTTATTCCGGCTGATGCCGATGCTAATATTTAGAAGCATAAAATTGTGAACAATCTGCAAAAATCTGCCATTTTGTTTGTTTGAATGTTATTATCTTTGTTTTATGTTATGTGGTTTTTTTTTGTTTTTTTTTTGTTTTGTTTTTTAACGAAAAGATTTTTGCCAATTTGAAAAGGGCTGATTTTGGCTGATTAATCGACATTTAAGATCGATAAAAGTGCAAATGGATTTTATCA
Organism: Phyllopteryx taeniolatus; assembly: GCF_024500385.1. Classification (NCBI taxonomy): domain Eukaryota; kingdom Metazoa; phylum Chordata; class Actinopteri; order Syngnathiformes; family Syngnathidae; genus Phyllopteryx; species Phyllopteryx taeniolatus. Next base: position 207,734 of record NC_084523.1, read on the forward strand.
CTTATTCGCTATGGTTGATATCTTACTAGTAAGGGCAGAGCGCGTACTGCTGTAGTGCATGTACCCCAACCTGGATATCCAGGATATTGAATAAATGCACAAATGGTTTTCCATACATTCCTGCACATCAAGGGGACTGTGGTAGAAAAGCCTCCACGAAAGTTTCCTCAACTAGTTTGTTAACTGTTGACCATGATTACAAAGGTATGGCGTAGCAGTACGGCCATAAGCAAAATAGCTGTAATATGAGAATAATTTTGGAACATTACTTGGAAAATGTCACATATGAACAAATTCTGTCACCAGAATAAAGTGGATATTAAAATTTCCACAGGAATTTTGATACAACTCTGAGACGCGCAGCCACTGTCTTTCTAGATACTGAAAGATTTGGGGGGTGGGGGGGCACACACTATATTGCCAAAAGTATTCGCTCACCTGGCTTGACTCACATATGATCTGAAGTAACATCCACTTTTTATCAATAGGGTTTTTTAAGACATCGGTCCACCTTTTCCAGCTACCACAGCGTTAACTCTTCTGAAAATGATTCCACAAGGTTCAGGAGCGTGTGAAGGGAATTTTCGACCATTCTTCCAGAAGCGCATTTGTGAGGTCACACAGTGATGTTGGACGAGAAGGCCTGGCTCTCAGTCTGAAGTCGAATTCATCCCAACAGTTTTCCTATCAGGTTGTTGTCAAGACTCTGTGCAGACCAGTCAAGTTGATTTGTGGACCTTGCTTTTGTGCACTGGTACACAGACATGTTGGAACAGAAAGAGGCTATCCCCAAACTGTTCCCACAAAGTTGGGAGCAATGAATTGCCCGAAAGTTATTGGTCAGCTGAATCCTTCCTTTCACTGGAACTAAGGAACCAATATTTTGGACAATTCCGCGCTCCCAACTTTGTGGGAACAGTTCTTCCATTTCTAATATGGCTGTGCACCAGTGCACAAAGCAAGCTCCATAAAGACATGGATGCTCGAGTTTGGTGTGGATGAACTTGACTGGCCTGCACAGAGTCCTGACCTCGATAGAATACCTTTGGGATAAGTAAGAGCGGCAACTGATAGCCAGGCCTTCTCATCCAACATCAAAGTGTGACCTCACAAATGCACTTCTGGAAGAATAGTCAAAAGTTCCCACAAACACACACCTCAGCCTTGTGGAAAACCTTTCCAGAAGAGTTGAAGCTGTTATGGCTGCTAAGGGTAGACCGGCGTCATATTGAACCCTATGGATTAGGAATGGGATGCCACTTAAATTCATATATCAGTTGAGGCAGATGAGCGAATACTTTTGGCAATACAGTGTATCACCCCACCACTTCAATATTACTTGAACACTGTAAATTGCAAACATTATTTATTAGGGCCCCTGTGAGTCATGGGGTGATGTTACCGTCATCTCTCCCCCGTCGCCCTTACTGTGCCCCTATAGATACCCGCTTTTGTATTTTTCTGGTAATATGATTAAATATTTCTACAAAACACCACTTGTTGATAATGAGTTTAAACTGCTGGTGGTGTTGATGTGCCACAAGAATGCCTTTAAAAAAAAATCATAGCATAAAATTAGTTGTCTTTATTCTTCAAAAGAACTTTTTTTTTACATTTTAACGTCTTTCTGTGAAGAAGTTTGGACACTTTTTCTGTAGTATTTGGACATTATTCTCATAAAATAACACTAGGGACATTATTCAAGTAATATTTTACTTAATTTTTGTAAACTTGCACTTCATTGTTGCAAGAATGGCTAAAATTCTTGTGGTTTCATGACATAATTCTAATAGCATTCTACTTATCGTGTTACCCTTATACTCCTTTTTGTAATTTTCTGTTTGTAAGAAATTGTCAAGTGGTCATCCATCCATCCATTTTCTGTACCGCTTATCCTCACAAGGGTCATGGGTCAAGTGGTTATTATAATTAGAATTCCAAGCAGCTCTTGTGTATTCTCGGCAATTCAACAGGATGGATGACAAGTAGTCAGGCCTATACTAAAAAAAAAGAAAAGAACCCAATGCGGGTGTGTCTTGAGCCTGTTATCTTTTGTAATGGCCAACGGGTAACGCTTACACGTTGCAAAAACAATTGTATTTTTTGTAAGTAAAAAAAAAAAAATTCAAAATTAACACTTTTTCATGACTTAATTACCCAACACACTGACAAGTTCTAAGGATGTATTCATATTTGTCGGGATAACCATCGAAACTACTGCTTCGCTGTTGACAGGTGAAGTGTGATCATGTTTGAGTTATATAATCAAAAATGGTCTGTCATTACTTTTCTGGACAGGAAACTAAATCTTTCACATTTGGAGTGCAAAGGAGAGCTGCAAAATACAGGGTGATTCAAAAAGAATGTGCCAAAATCACCACGCAATATTTCAAAAACGAAAAACAATAGAAAACTCCAGCTTAGAAACATACGTTGTACATTCCTTAAAGTTTTTATTTCATGTTTTACAAGTGCCCACAAGTGTGGCCAGCACGGACAACATCAAGCCGATATGAGAATTCTTCCCTAACGCGCCTCAGGATGTCACGGTCCAGCGTGTTGATTGCAGCAGTTATTCAATCTTTCATGTCATCGATATTTGCCGGAAGTGGTGGAACATAAACTTTGTCTTTAACATACCCCCACAAGAAAAAGTCTAAAAGCACGCTTCACCGTGACAATGGCATTTGTTTTCGTAAAATCAAGCACACAAAACGCTTTCTGCTGAGGAGTTGCCATTTTGAGTGTTAAAAAAAAACATAATTTTTTTGACAATTGAACGGCGTTAGAGGAGTACGTCACCACAGCGGTGACGTTCACACCCAATCAAACTGGGATAACTCCCCTATCAAATGACCACTGATTCAGTCCATTACAATGCTTTTAAACTTAATAAATACGTAATGATTTTGACGTATTTTTTTTTAATCAGCCTGTATAGTTTTTGCAAAGTGGTCAGTATCAGAAGTGGAGTCTTTTGGTTTACTACAAAGTTTTGATTTATAGGAATACGTGAGGCAGAAGAATATTTTCTGCATAATAGTTCTCTGTTCTGATATTTCCACTTCTTGGGTTGGATGTATTATATTGTGTGAGAGTTGTATTCAAACACTTATTGGTAACTTTCTTTGATTTAAAAAGTGTAAAAAGAAAGCAGAAAAGAAAAAAAGCTACTGAACATTGTGCCTCATCTCCCACTGAGCCTGTCTGACATTTGTCGTTGTTGTCCTTTGTAAAATAAGAAGAATCTCCTTGCACTTATTCTAAATGGAGAATGTGAAATGCATCGAGTGTGCGTGTTTGTTCATATTGCCTGTCATAACAGCATCTTACATGCTGGTGTTGACGTGTTCTGTCAATTAAAATTTTACCTGTTCAGATTTGGGGGGTTTTCTACGACACCTTGATGTTTTGTACTTTTTCTTTTTACTTCTTTTGAGTGGTGGCCATATTTACACAAAAAAACAAACACTCAATAAAGCTTGTGCTTATAGAATCTATACAGTGTATAGATTAAACTAAAAGGTGTCCCAATGGAGGAATTATGTTGTAATTAATCTTGTAATAGTACCATTATTGAAAGAGCGCATCAACTCAGGTGGACATATCAGAACCAGAAATGGTTTGAGAGACAAGCTGTCCATTTGTACATTTAAAAAAAAAAAAAAAAAAAATTTATGTGGAGGTCAATGAGTATAATAAAGTTTTTGTTTATAATGGACAGCCACATTTTCGTGGTAATATTACTCTCATATTAACGCTTTGTATTGTCTGTTCCATTCCCATCGCACCCAACCTTTTCTCCTCAGTGATTATTGTTATGCATACTGTCAGGTTCTGTTAAGGACGTAATATAATGTCAATGTTCAATAGATCATGGAACCTTCAATCGTCCTTGCGTGTTCGTTTTCTTTGTCCAAAGAGAGAGGAAAAAACAAGACACCAACGTGCTGAGTCTCAGGGTGCATTCAATCAACTGCCCACCAGAGTGCAGGTTCAGTGAATGACACACCTTGTTTATTTGAGTTAACTCCTTTTATACACGTCAGAAGGTTTCGTTATGACTGTTCAGTAGAAGGTTTTGATATATGTTTAGCAGAAGGTACCTCTGGCCTTGGGTGTTATCAGAAAAGGGAGTCATCCTAAGAACATCATTCTTCAGTCATCTATCTTGGGTGCTATAAAGAAGAAAAGGGAGTCATCCCAAGATGTGGGCACCCCTCTGGCCTTGGATGTTTTGGAAATGGAACTTAATTGTTAAAGAAAGGAACATAGCTTCATGAGTACAAATAGAACAATCCAACAATTCCCCTGTTTACATAGTGGAACTATGTAACATACCCTAAGCAGTACTACTCTATGTGGAAGGCTATCAGAGGATATAATAATAATATATAAACAACGTAGTCATGAGCTAAGCATTCTTCATAGGGCAGTACTACTCTTGAAACAGGCCAAAAACCTCCCCATATATTGATTTGAGGAGGGAAAAAGACAAGTCCCGTAACATGCTAAGAGAAAAAACATTGTATATTCTTAATCAATAATTCATCCATCTGGACACGACGTCGTCTTGTGTGAGCAGAACTTCAGCAGTAGGAGCTCCTTCGGTGGTCATCAACATCTGTGATGCTCATATTCTTTTCCACCACTCCCGTGACCATCTTGACACACAGTGTCCTCGTACATGGAATAATACAGGATCCGAAAAGCAATAACAAAGTAACAGCAGTAACAATAGCAATTATAAATGTAATTACAAGGTGTATCCATTTTCCAAACCATGCCGTAGCTCAATCTTCCAGGGGGTTGGAAACGCCTGTTGAATCTGCCATTTCAGCAGCCAAAGTTTGTAACCCATGTAGGGCTCTCTTTACTTTTCAATCCGGGGCTGTGTTGTTGGGAATAAAAGTACAACATTGTGGACCAAACATTGCACAAACACCATTCTTTTCGGCAAGGATCATGTCAAGGGCCATGCGGTTTTGAATTGCCATTAGGGAAGTGGGGGCCAATTGTTCAGCTAAGCCTTCAATGGCATCACTGGTTAAGTTTACTGCTCTTTGCAAATGGTAATACACAAAGTTGATCCTATCCACATTCTTGTTTGGAGTTACTGGGAACAAGGCAGAGATGATGGGCATATTTTCAAATCCTGCTGCAATTTGATCAATCAGTTTGTATTCATTTGGAACTCCTCTGGGCACTCCAATGCCATCTATGTATGTGGTTCTGTCCTCTGACCAATTATCGCTGATTGATCTCTTTGACCTCACATTAGTTTCTGGTTTTGGTCTCGTTATTTGATCCTTGGCGAAAATTACAGTGGTTGACGCCACATATGAAATCATCGTACATGTCCCTTTCCATTTGTCAGGTAATACAGCTCGTACTACATTAATTGCACACATATATGCCAAATCACCTAAAGACCTTTTGCTCAATATCGTAATATTTCCCCATGTAGTGACATCTATTATATTATGACAAAATGGAAATACCCCCACGTATTTAGTTTTGTTCTGGTTAATTCTGTCATGCTTTAAACAAGTGTAATTTCCTTCTGCATAATGGGCCATGAGTGGTACTGTACTTTTAGGTAATTTTGGCCACATATTCTCATACTTGGCGCATCGAGAGCTAACATTATGGTTTATTTTGTATATTTCAATCATGCAATTTAGTGAATCAATATCCATAATTGGTCCTGGAGCTGAACATACAGTGGGTCGTGCGGCTGCACACATGATACAATCCCCAAAATTGCCAAGTTTCTTGTAAGTAGGCTATCCACAGGTTCTGTTGCGTGTATCCTGTGGCTAAAGCTAAAATGTGACCTGATGTAATTTTGTCTGTGTTGAAAATTTCCACTATGCTAGGTTGTTAAGTATTTGTACGACAGGCGGGATTGCGACAGCCTCGGAACTTGATTGGTTGTTAGCGGTTTGTTCTTCCTCAAATAAGTTGATGTGGATAAGACCACGTGGATCTCTTCCAGAAACATCCGCTCCTATCACTAAATATGAATGTTGTGTTTGTCCAATTACCTGACCATTGATGCTTAGCATAATAGGGTTTTGTGTTGAATCATAATTTCTTTGGAATTTTATTCTATCCTTTATTGCATTATGGTTTTTCTGGCCCTTAATGTCTTTGTCCACCATTTTTTGTGGGGTCCACCTGCCGGTAAAATGGGTGGTTTGTCCCCATGTCTGACACCATGTGTGGCTATATGGCAAATTCTGCGCGCATCGGGTCTGTACCGTCTGGTCGAAACATAAGTAGATGTCTGTTCCTCTATACGAGCTGTTCTAGCCTCCACAGTTAATCACTTCGCATAAGTCGAAAACATAAGCATTGTTTGTTCCTTTCTTGTGATTAATTGTAATTTTGAATGGTATTCCACATTTGCTTGGTACCCTTTCCCCTGCTCTATGAATTGTTGGTCTACTAAATTCCCCCTGTTTGCCAAATACAACTTGAGGCAATAAATGCAACACTAATGAAACAATCAAAGTGGTTTGACAAGATGACATTGTGACCTGTGGAACCAGGTAGTCCCTTTTCCTTCAAGTTGGTAGGCGTGTGAAGTCCTCGCAGTCACGGTGAACGGTCCCGTCCACCTCGGTTCAGACCACTTCTTCTTTATCACTCGAGGCCAAACAGATGCAGGTGGTTTATCGCCGTCCGATTGGATGCCTGTAAAGCTGGACAGAACACCTCTTAATTGATCAAAGTAAGACAGTCGCGACAAGAAAGAAAGTGACTCAAAAGATGAGCCAGAACCTGGACCAGGAAAAGAAAAAGAAAAACCATGGTATATTTTGAAAGGGCTGAGTTTGTGTGTACTATTTACAGATGCTCTGATGGACATGAGCACAATTGGGAGAACTCTCAACCATGACATATTTGACTGTGCACACCATTTAGCCAATTTTTGTTTTAAAGTTGCATTCATACGTTCAACGACTCCTTTCGTTCACTACTAGTTCAATTACAACCCATCCAGCCACTAGTTCTCCATTGTTTTTCCTATAACAACAACCATCCGTAAACAACTTTCTCCCTTCCTTCAACGGTTCTGACAATAAATCTGAACGACATGCTTTGTCTTTTCTAGCCTTCTCCTCACACCAATGCATTCCTTCAGTTACACTGTCGGCCATGTTAGTATTGACAGGTGTAAACTGAATATGCGGTTGTTGTAACAATGATAATATTTTCATTTTTCGCTTGTTTAAAAGGTAAATAGTCGTGAGTTGATGAAAGCGGTTGTGGAGTGTGTGGTGTGTAGCAGAGCGGCTGCATAAGCACCACGTGCGCATTTTTCTATAAGAGCCGCAGCTGCTGCTGCATACCTCTCGCAGTCAGATGCACGTGCTACTATTGTCATATGTGTGTGTGTTCTGGGTTTTGTCTTCACCCCCTGTTTCACACACACCTGCTCATGTGAGCATCTTCATCACCTGTGCCTCGTTCACCCTAATTACCCCTTGTATATAACCTCGTGTCTCATTTCCTCTCGTTGCCAGTTCGTTGTACCTTGTCGTCGCGTTCCAGCATTCCTTGTTTCCACGTCATAGATTCACAGTAAGACTTGACCCTGTTCCGATTATCGACCTTGTCTCTTTGCCTCATGTTTTTGGATACTGTTGCCTCTCTTGGATTGCCTGCCTGTGTACCGACCTATGCCCGTCTATTAAACCTCTCTTTTTGGAAACTGTCAATTTGTTTTGGAGTCGTGCATTTTTGGGTCCTATCCTCTGTTCCGTTCATGACAGAACGAACTGGCCAGAACATGGACCCAGCAGACTCAGACCCGGTGCGCAAAGCCCTTCAAGCGCAGGGTCAACGCCTCGCGAAGCAGGATGAGCAGATTGCCGCCCTCCACCTTCATCTAGAGGGACTGTCAAGGAATCAGGACAATATGATGAGGCAGGTGGCCTCGCAGTTTGAACTTCTTTTGAATTTTTTTCAAGAGAAGGAACCAGTTGGCACCACACCCAGTACTGCCACGGTATTTCCGTGTGAAGTAGTCACCATGCAGCCACCTGCCACCTCCGCTGCTGCTGTCTGCCCACAGCTCTCTCGACCGGAGAGGTTCTCTGGAGAATCTGGGAACATTAAGCCGTTCATCACGCAGTGCGAACTCCACTTTGAACTACAGGCAACCGCCTTCCCCACCGAGCGGGCAAAGATCGCATTCGTCATTTCCCACCTGACTGGTCGTGCGGAGGCGTGGGCTACTGCTGAATGGAGCCGCAATTCCGCCGCGTGTCATTCATGGTATTTTTTCGTCAAGACTATGGAGCAAATTTTTCAATTTTCCACTCCTGATCGTGAGGCAGCTCGCTCCCTTGTCACCTTACAACAAGGCAAGCGCAGGGTGTCAGATTACGCGATTGAGTTTCGCATTCTAGCAGCTGAGACTCATTGGAATAATCGGGCGCTACTCGATGCCTTTTTTCAAGGACTATCCCCCGCCGTCAAGGATCATTTAGTCCCGCTAGACCTGCCAACCGACTTGGACACTCTCATCGCTCTCGCCCTCAAGATCGACAGAAGGCTTTTGGATCGCGAGCTGGATGGAGATCGGCGGAGGGATGCATCACCACGCACTTGGAGGACGAGCCTCGGTGACAAGCCAAACGAAGGCGGATTCCCTGCTGCCAGTCTCAATCCACTGGCTAGCGTCACCACGGATGAGCCCATGCAACTGGGCAGGTTCCGTCTCTCCCCTGAGGAACGTCAACGCCGGCTGGGGAAGGGCGGTGCTTCTACTGCGGTCAGTTGGGTCATTCCGTGAGCAACTGTCACGTCAAAGTTGCCGGTGCCGGTAGCCAGGGCACGGGAGAGGTGAGTCTGAATTTCATTAAGGAAGACCCTACACGGGTTCTTCCTAAAGTGACACTATGCTCTCCTGATCAAGAAATTCATACACCTGTTTTAATTGACTCTGGTTCTGATGCAAACTTACTCAACTCCATCCTTGTTAGACGTATGCACCTTAGAACCTTTGGAATAAAACGCCACCGCAACACCTATGCTGCAGACGGCAGTTTTATGGGCAAGATCACTCACCGCACCCAAACACTCACATTGACATTCCCTGATTCTCACTCGGAACGTATTAGTTTTCATGTTTTTGACGCCATAAATCATGACGTTATCTTAGGAAACCCATGGTTGAAATTACATAACCCCCACATTGACTGGTCCTCTGGGCAGGTTATGTCATGGGGCAGCAATTGCGCCCGAAACTGTTTCAAGCCGCCACGTGATGTTCAGGGTCATGTTTCTAAGGACACTCCACAGACCCCATCTGCGGATCCTGATTTATCGCAAGTGCCCACCTGTTATCAGGATATTAAAGATGTTTTTTCCAAGTCCAAGGCCAAATCCCTTCCACCCCACAGACCTTATGACTGTGCTATTGACTTGCTGCCTGGAACCACACCCCCACGAGGGAGGTTGTTCTCTCTTTCAGGGCCGGAACACAAGGCCATGAAGGAATACGTAGAAGAATCACTGGCAGCCGGGATCATTCGCCCATCTTCATCCCCTGCGGGAGCAGGATTTTTCTTCGTGGACAAGAAAGACAAGACCCTGCGACCCTGTATCGATTACCGGGGTCTCAATGAGATCACGGTAAAAAACAGGTACCCTCTTCCTCTCATCTCCACCGCCTTTGAGTTCCTGGAGGGAGCCAAGATTTTCACAAAACTGGACTTAAGAAATGCATATCATCTAGTCAGGATAAGGGAGGGGGATGAATGGAAAACAGCATTCAACACACCAACGGGACATTATGAATATTTGGTAATGCCTTTTGGGCTTACTAACGCTCCAGCTGTTTTCCAGAACCTTGTCAACGATGTCCTGCGCGACATGTTGAATGTTTATGTTTTTGTTTATTTAGATGATATTCTGATATTCTCCCCGGATGAGGAGACTCACATTATTCATGTCCGCTCTGTTTTGCAGCAGTTACTGCAGAATCAACTCTATGTCAAGGCTGAGAAATGTGAGTTCCACCAGGCGTCCGTTTCTTTTCTGGGTTTCGTCCTGGCTCAAGGTGAAGTCAAGATGGACCCTTGCAAAGTCAGTGCCGTTATTAATTGGCCTACTCCCACGTCACGCAAAGATGTACAAAGGTTCTTAGGGTTCGCAAACTTCTACAGGAAATTCATCAGGAATTTCAGTTCTATAGCCTCTCCTTTGCATGATCTTACCTCGCCACACAAACCTTTTGTATGGAACCCGCTTTGTCATGCAGCTTTTCAAAAACTTAAGTCGAGCTTTACCTCCGCTCCCATCCTTACTTTGCCAGATCTCAAACAGCAGTTTGTGGTAGAAGTCGATGCGTCTGATGCCGGAATAGGAGCAGTGCTCTCCCAGAAGTCTCTCAAGGATGAGAAGTTACATCCTTGTGCGTTTCTCTCCAAAAAATTGACCCCAGCTGAAAAAAATTATGACATTGGCGACCGTGAACTGTTGGCAGTCAAGGTGGCTTTGATGGAGTGGAGGCACTGGCTAGAGGGGGCACATACTCCGTTTTTAGTATGGACAGATCACAAGAACCTTGAATATATTAAAACTGCCAAAAGATTAAATGCGAGGCAGGCTAGATGGGCTCTTTTCTTCTCTAGATTTAATTTTACGTTATCATACCGACCGGGTTCTAAAAATGGTAAGCCAGATGCTTTGTCACGCATTTTCTCCGAGGAGAGTTCTTTGTCCGACCCTAAGACTATTTTGCCTAAGTCATGCTTCATTTCCGCTTTTGTTTGGGACATTGAGACTGCGGTTGAAGGGGCTCTGAAAGACACTCCTAGCCCTGAAGATTGCCCCGAGAACAGGCTTTATGTGGTTCCGACCTTAAGGGGAAAAGTCATCCACTGGGCTCACACGAACCGAACGGTATGTCACCCAGGCATTGCCAAGACGCTATCGGTGGTCGAACAGCGCTTTTGGTGGCCTAATGTTAGGAGGGATGTTAGCGATTACGTCAATGCTTGCCAGGTATGTGCTGCTAACAAGGCCTCTCATCAACGTCCTTCTGGGGAGTTGCGACCCCTGCCAATACCACAACGTCCTTGGTCAGACATTTCCGTAGACTTTGTTACAGGATTACCGGCCTCTAAAGGCAATACCACCATTCTTACAGTTGTTGACAGGTTCTCTAAGATGGCGCACTTCATTGCACTTCCAAAACTCCCCTCAGCTAAAGACACTGCCGAGCTAATGATTAATCAGGTTTTTAAGTTCCATGGTTTCCCCAAGAGTGTGGTGTCTGATAGGGGTCCCCAATTCATTTCGCAATTTTGGAAGGAGTTTTGTAAACTCATAGGTGCTACCGTCAGTCTGTCATCCGGGTTTCATCCTGAAACCAACGGCCAAACCGAGAGGCTGAACCAGGACCTGGAGACGGGGCTCCGATGTCTCGCTTCACAGGAGCCGCGATCCTGGTCTCAGAAACTGGTTTGGGTCGAATTCTCCCACAATTCCCTCCCCTCTGCATCCACTGGTCTATCGCCTTTTCACGTTGTGCATGGTTACCAACCATCTCTGTTTCCTGCCATAGCCCCAGAATCCACAGTTCCAGCGGCATTAACCTTGGTGAGACGCTGCAGGAGGACCTGGGAGCGAGCCCGCCAGATGCTGCTGCGCCAGGGACGGTCCTACAAAGCCGCTGCTGACCGTCGGAGGACACCGGCCCCGAACTACAAAGTGGGTCAGCGAGTTTGGCTTTCGACCAAACATATTCCACTCCGGGTGGAGTCCAAGAAGCTCGCTCCCAGGTTCGTTGGGCCCTTCCCCATCACAAAAATAATCAACCCTGTCACCGTGAAGCTGAGGCTCCCAAGGTCTATGCGGGTCCACCCTACTTTTCACGTCAGCCTACTCAAGCCAGCCCGGGAGTCCCCTCTGGTCCCGCCTTCCAGGCCCCCTCCTCCCCCCCGGTTTGTGGATGGGGGCCCTGTCTTCTCTGTGAAGCGGCTGTTGTCATCTCGTCGGAGGGGCAGGGGGTTTCAATATCTGGTGGACTGGGAGGGCTATGGGCCTGAGGAGCGTTCCTGGGTACCGTCTGCGTTTATCGTGGATGATTCGCTCATTCGGGACTTCCACGTTGCGCATCCAGGGGCCCCAGGGCCGTCTGGGGCCGGCCGTTAAGGGGGGGGTACTGTCATATGTGTGTGTGTTCTGGGTTTTGTCTTCACCCCCTGTTTCACACACACCTGCTCATGTGAGCATCTTCATCACCTGTGCCTCGTTCACCCTAATTACCCCTTGTATATAACCTCGTGTCTCATTTCCTCTCGTTGCCAGTTCGTTGTACCTTGTCGTCGCGTTCCAGCATTCCTTGTTTCCACGTCATAGATTCACAGTAAGACTTGACCCTGTTCCGATTATCGACCTTGTCTCTTTGCCTCATGTTTTTGGATACTGTTGCCTCTCTTGGATTGCCTGCCTGTGTACCGACCTATGCCCGTCTATTAAACCTCTCTTTTTGGAAACTGTCAATTTGTTTTGGAGTCGTGCATTTTTGGGTCCTATCCTCTGTTCCGTTCATGACAACTATTGGTTCTAACAAAACACTCGTGTGTAGTAGTACCTTTCTTTCGCCCCATACTAGTTGGTACACTAGTTGGTTTTGTTAGAGATGTCCAAATGAAACGGTAGTTTATAGTTAGGAAGTACCAAAGTAATGTCTTGACTTAATTCTTGTTTAATTTGTATGAAGAGTTCTTTATCATCATGTGTCCAATTGAGTTTAGCCGGCAGATTTCTTAATCCTTCCCGTTTAAGTGCCAATGAAATGTGAGGCGCAGAAAATGGCATTTTGAACCAAGGCAATAAATCCGATGTCAGGTCAACCACTGCCGCAACACCCTCTCCTCCCACCACTATTCTATCAGTTGGTAAAATACCATGAGTGTCTGATAGTTTTTCAAAAATTCTTGTTGATAAATCAAATCGTGTTCTCTATCATAGAACAAGGTACAATGTGGAGGGTCAGGGGGTGGCAGGAATGGCCCCAAGGACACACAACCCACGGCTTCCACTCCGCAAATGCCTGCAGCACGCTGTTATTTATTTGACACGTGTCGAGCAGTCCCAAATAGATGTCAGCAACAGGAGTCACAGTTTTTTGTTGGACACATGCCAGCACATGTGTACGCAGGTCTCCTTTGGTTCCATCTGGAACCACAATGTCAAGTTCGTGTACTGGACAGACAATAGCAGCATTACATTTCTGTAAAATGTCTCTTTGGCACATTTCCCCTGCCTCGTCCTGTTGTTTCACCACGTTCTCTGGGCAGCAGGTTGGGACAACAGTTGGCAGTGTGTCCCTCTTGTCCACAGGCGTAACAACTGTAGTTACTCTGTGCTTCAGCAGTGCCTTGACAGACACGTGCAACGTGTCCAGTTTTTCCACATGCGAAGCATCTTATGGAGTTCGCGCCGCGGGAGTGACCCCTGAAACCTCCTCTGACTCCCCCTCTAGTCTGCTGCTGTCGTAGGAAAGTGGCCCACGTCGGGTCCTGCGACAGTAGCTGAGGTGCCATGACAGATTGTGCCTGGTTTTTCTTTTCTTTTTTCTGTTCTGACACATTTTCTATGGCAGCACCTAGTTGCAGTTTTAGCAAGGTTTTTTTGCATTTGTTCTATTTCACTGTTTTCAGAAGTCTTTTTGTCTATCCATCTTTTCATAAAGTGAAGTACTGTTAGTTCTAGCTATAGTGAGGAAGTTTGTGGTGCCTGTGCATATGGTGTTTTTTTCAAATGTATTTTTTATTTTTTTATAATTTTTTTTCAATTTCATCCTCCTTTCTTTCTCTTTTTCCCTTTTTTCATGCCATAATCATGGCATCATCTTTTGGTTCAATCATCCCCACCAATGCAAGTATGTACTCATCACTGTACACAGAGCTTGTTCTTTTTCAGCGATTTTAAAGTTCACTGCGGATTTCTTAAAGATGGACGTTTTTTTGTTTTTTTAGAAGTTTTATTTCTACAACTAGTCTGTCTTTTAGGAACTCAGGAAGCAAAGGCTCAGTCTTTCTGATTTGTCCTTCTTCTTCTTTTTTTATCTAATCACTTACTTATTTTCTCTCTTTCCTTTTTCTGTTTCTTCTCCCCTACATAACTTAGTCCCGTATAGTGTAACAGTAACTTTGTGAATTGCCACCTTTTCCCCCTTCGTGACCTGAATCTCCCAATACCAATTCGGGTTTTTCTACCAATTGACAATGTTTGTCAAAATGTCCTTGAGTCCATCCATCCATTTTCTGAGCAGCTTCACCTCACTAGGGTTGCGGGCGCTCTGGACCCTATCCCAGCTATCATCGGGCAGGAGGTACACCCTGAACAGGGTACAACCTGAACAGGGCACATACAAACAAACACCCATTCACACTCACATTCACAACTAGGGGCAATTTAGAGTTGTCAATTAAGCTACCAAGCATATTTTTGGGATGTGGGAGGAAACCGGAGTGCCCGGAGAAAACCCACGCAGGCACGGGGAGAACATGCAAACTCCACACAGGCGGGGCCGGGGATTGAACCCTGGTCCTCAGAACTGTGAGACAGACGCCCTTCCCTGGTCTCTAACCAGAGGGATCCTTCACTTCTAATATTTACCTTTTAATATTGGTAAATCTTCCCTGACCGTCGTCAGAGGATAACCTTCCCCATCGTCACTGGAGGATAACCTTCTCCAATCTGTCGTGATTGGAGGCTAACCTTCCACAACCTTTGTTGTAGGATTTCTCTATCTCGCGGGTCACACAAAACTTAGGATTTAGAAAAAATTACTTGTCTCGGACTCACAAATAATTTGGTAACTGTCAATGTGCAGAATTTTGTTAAAAAGGTCTCTGCTTACCTTAGTTTGTGAGCGCTCTGTTTGTGAGTCCAGGCCAAGTAGTTGATGACCAAAATTAACCTCTCCTATCGGATAAATCACGACACAGGGTCACCATCTGTTAAGGACGTAATATAATGTCAATGTTCAATAGATCATGGAACCTTCAATCGTCCTTGCGTGTTCGTTTTCTTTGTCCAAAGAGAGAGGAAAAAACAAGACACCAATGTGCTGAGTCTCAGGGTGCATTCAATCAACTGCCCACCAGAGTTCAGGTTCAGTGAATGACACACCTTGTTTATTTGAACTAACTCCTTTTATACACGTCAGAAGGTTTCGTTATGACTGTTCAGTAGAAGGTTTTGATATATGTTTAGCAGAAGGTACCTCTGGCCTTGGGTGTTATCAGAAAAGAGAGTCATCCTAAGAACATCATTCTTCAGTAATCTACCTTGGGTGCTATAAAGAAGAAAAGGGAGTCATCCCAAGATGTGGGCACCCCTCTGGGCCTTGGATGTTTTGGAAATGGAACTTAATTGTTAAAGAAAGGAACATAGCTTCATGAGTACAAATAGAACAATCCAACAGTTCAAACAACCTAGAACATTTAATAAACATTAAACAAGGAAGGAAGACAAGAGACTGGTTCTTTTACTCGCAAGGAGAACGGACAGAGTTGTACACAGTTACAACCTCCTACCGCTCTGAGCACACTCTGCCGATCCCTCTCTTTTTATTTCCTTAGGGTGGTTCCTAACTAGCTGTTGCTGCTGCTTTCTTGAGATAAGGCCACAGACAGTAGCAACGTGAAACAATCACAGATATGACTCATTGTGCAGATGATAATGCAGATGTGTTCTTCATCAGCGCTGATTGTTTCACCCTTCGACCGCAAAATCTTCCAGCCGCTATCTTTTGATGAGGGCAAAGTCCTCTTCACAGACAACTTCAACTTTCATGATACAATCAACTTTATACTGCTGAATTAATGCTTTGCAATAGGATTAGAGTCAACATGAGATAACTTATGTACATTTATTCTAACATTTCTCTCCTGTTTATCACATATTTACTCAAATTCTCACATCACCTTACATCAGTCACTTCAGTTAGATTTTCGACTGTAGGATCATTTTTATGAAAACAAATACATTTACACTCAGAGGCAATGTTAATCTTTATTCATAGTCACCTGGATCTAGAAATACATCAGGCAGGTCATAATGCACGTCATTATCATCATCACTGTCATTATCTTCAGGGTCAGGACCAAGTAAAGGATACATTTGAGCCATTCGGTTCTCCATGCGTAAGATTGCTGTTGTTATCAATCTATTAATGAGAGAGAACGCAGACAAGGAATACAACAACATCCACACAAGGTCGAAATTGCTGCAAAAACAGGGATTGATACCAAAATTGAGGACACCACGGCTTTGTATTTTCCAAAGGCATTCATCCAGGAGTCCCACATGGAGGTGTCAACACCGGAGTGTTCCTTCATTTTACCATTCAGGGTTCGGAGTCCCTCTATGCATAGAGGCAGACTGGCATCTGCAGCTGTGTTGTTTGGAATGAATGTGCAGCATTGTTCTCCTGAAAATAGCACATACTCCTCCTCTCAGCCAACAACATGTCAACAGCTACCCTGTTTTGGAATGCTATAAGTGATGTGGCTGTTCATGTACAGCTTCAAACCCACTCTGTGTCCAATTGCCCAATTTTTGCACGTTGTAATGGATGTAGTTGATTCTGTCTACGTTTTTGTTGGTTGTACACCACCAACAGATCGAGGACTCAAATCCTGCAGCTATTTGATCTACAAATTTATACTCACTTGAAACACCATGGGGAACACCAATGGTGTCAATGTATGTTGGATCATTTTGGCCCTGCCAGTCTGCTGCTCTTTTCTGACGTCGCCAATGTTCTGGCATGAAAGTGGATAACCTAACAGTTAATTCTTATACAGACATGGGATGTGCTGATACCGGTAACGACAAGGTCACTAGAGCACAGAGACCTGTTACATTCTTTTGCAATTTATCAAATAGTCTAGCATCTCCACACCACCACCAGATGTCCCCTCTTGGCTGCGGACTGAAGTCAATTTCTTCCACTATTGATACCTGTAGGAACCTGAATTTTATAATCATCTATTACTGTCGAGGTTCCATGCGTGTTCGTTTTCGTGAAAGAGCTACAATTATAACGTGTTAAAAGTCAACCAATTTATACCTGACAGAGGAATCTATACATTTTACAGAGTTCTGGGTCAGTAGCTATGCTTCTCCAAGCTCAGCAGAGACAGCGCAGACTGAACAAAGCTATCTGTTCTTGCCCCCGACTTATACAATATTTCAAAAAGGAAGTATGGAATCGCTGTCACCTGATTGGTCCAACGTCCACTGACTTCCTCATTGTCCTGCAAAATGATGGCCATTTACCGCTGGCTTCAGGTGCCGTCTCCAGAGTCTGTTTTTTATTGTTCCCATTCATCCTTTCCACCAATCTAGCGCTTTGAGGATGGCAAGCACCATGATTCTTTAGATCAATGTGAAACATCACTCCTATCTTTTTCACAATTTGGTTAACAAAATGGGCACCGTTATCACTGTATATTTTTTCAGGAATACCATATCAAGGAATGATATCCTTGCAAAGTGCCTTTCACATATCAAACATGCCCTTGAAATTTTTTTTTAATAACAATTAAAGCCATAAATTGTATAATGTTGATGCATCTGTTCCACCAACCCTCCTGTTGAGACGTGTTACACCATGACTCAATATAGCAGCCCATTTGTATAGATTTTTTGGTAGGATAGGTTTATTGTTTGGTTATACATAGATGTCATCTTGTAATGTTGTGCCATTTTTCTTCCAAAGTTCTTGTTCAGTTTGGGACTTTGTTGTTGCAGATCTTTTAATGTGTCTTTGTCTAAATTTGTGTTATCTTCTATTGCTAGCACGTGTTTCTGTAAACTTCTGTTTCTTTTTATCTTTTATTATTTTTTCAGCATGGAGGGTGTGATTTACATACTCCTCCAAGGTGCCTGTAGGCAGGCCAATGTAGTGTTTGTTAACCCAGCTGCGAATTGCGTCTTTTAAACCTGCATGGAGAGCATTCTTCAACTGCTGTTGAAATGGCCCATTTACATCTCCATCCTCCTGCAGGCCATTGTGAGTCTTGAATACAGTTGTCATTCTTACACTGTATTCCTCAAAAGGCTCATCATCCTTTTGTTTTACTCTTCCTATTTCAGTGTAATTTGTGTTAGAATAAAAGTACATTTGTTATCCCATATTTACTCTTATAGTATTTTCAAAGCATGCATTTAGCAGTATGTTGATTGTATCATGTGTATTGAAGTTGTCTGAGTCTGTTCACATGTTGCTGCTATGTGCTCCCCCAACTTTATAGCAGCAACAGCTGTGTAACTAGGAACCGCCCTAAGAAAATAAAAAGAGAGGAAGCGACAGAGTTTGTTCAGAGCGGTAGGAGTTTGTAAACTGCGAACAACTCTTAATCGCTCTCCTCGAGAGTATAAAAAAACATCTCTTGTCTTCCTTCCTTGTTTATTGTTTATTAAATGTTCTAGGTTGTTTGAACCTGACATTAACTTGGTCCTTCGAGCCGGATGCCAAAATACCTAAGGATTCCAGCGGGTGTGGTGGACTCCAGAAAGACCGTGGCCATGGCAGGCTCCCTAAAGAGAGTCTGAGATCCTTTTCCAGGACTGGAGCTCGACCCACCAGCTGGGATCTGACGGTTGACGGCATTCCGATGGAGGGAAGACAACAGTGGTGAGTTAAACTTCCTTAAAGGGGGGAAGTGAATGACTGGATGTCATTGTGCGTTAATGACTGGACGTCATTGCGTGTTGGAAAACCCTGTGAATACTAGTAAATGGCAGGTAAATGAGGGACGGCGGAGTCTGATAAATTCCGTAGAAAAAGGACGGAGTCCTTAAATTCCGTGAAAATCGCAGTAATAAAGCACTTGTGTGACTGAGAAGTGAATGAATGGAGATAAAATACCACTAGGTATTTATCTCATATAAAACAGTGGGATTGTAAACAGCAGACTGGTGTGGATGTAAAGGCAAGAATTCTCCACCTGAAAAGGTTGAAGTGAGAATTACCACAACAGAAAATTTGAGTTGCTGTCCTACTGATAAGAAACCAGTTTTTAGAATATCCTAGGTGTTGACAAACTGGACCAAATTCTTTAAAATGGGGAAAGGAAGTAGTAAAATAAAACTCAGGGATACACTGCAGTGTAAAGATTGGAAGTTCATTAAATTAAAAACAAAAAACAAAAAAACCAGGATCCTGATAAAATTTAATATTTAGACATATGGATAACTGAACACGGCTTTAATGGTTGGTTAAATACACAAAAAATAGTCGCGTTGCAGGAATCAATTATCTAAAAAAAAAAAAAAAGACAAAACCTTCAAAAAAATGAAGGAAAATGATTTTGAGGAAACAGAATACTGAAAGAGAATTTAAGAGGGAGACAGAGAACGTAAAGAGAATGTAGACAAAATAAGAAAGGAAAAGGAATGTGAAAAGAAAGACAGAAAACGTGTAGAGAAGGAAAAAGAACAATTAATGTTCCATAGGAAGGAGGATGATCAAACAGGGTCAGTGTCGAGGAGAAGAGAGAGTTGGAGGAGTAAGTGAAAATGCGGGAGGTGTAACTGCCCCCCCCTTTATCCTTTGTCCAACAAGTGTGGATCCATGGGTCCAGATTGGCATAATATTAGAGGACCATGGAATCCAAGAGATGAAAATGGGATTTTGGCCCATGATAGTGGCCCAATTTGCGAAAATTGGGACACCGGGTGGAAGGATTAATTAACAGAGAAACCCAGCAATTCAGACAGAGCGCAAATTACACTGAAATAGCAAGAGTAAAACAAAAGGATGATGAGCCTTTTTGAGGAATACAGAGTAAGAATGACAACTGTATTCAAGACTCACAGTGGCCTGCAGGAGGATGGAGATGTAAATGAGCCATTTCAACAGCAGTTGAAGAATGCTCTCCATGCAGGTTTAAAAGACGCAATTCGCAGCTGGGTTAACAAACATTATATTGGCCTGCCTACAGGCATCTTGGAGGAGTATGAAAATCACGCCCTCCATGCTGGAAAATAAATAAATAAATAAATACATAAATGAATAAATAAATAAATAAATAAAATGATAAAAGAAACAGTAACAGCATTAATGACTGAAGGGAGAAAGGTGATCTCCAAATTACAAGACCAAATGTCAGAGAATGATTTGCATATTACACTCTGGTACAAAGGGACACCTGGTCCAGATGTTGAATATGAGAGAAAATTGGCAAAAATAACACCAGCCAGAGTCACTGTGACTTATTATACACTGATACAGAAAGTACAGCAGTTGCAGGAGTAACATTAAATGAAAAGATGGAAGCACTGTTTAGAAGGTGGACTCCACCCCACATTTTTTTGTACAAAAAAAAATTTTACATAAAAAATGGAAATACTTATGGAGAATAGTTGAACAAGGTGAGAAAGCAACTGATTGGGTTACCTTTTCAACCAATACAGAAATAAGTGCCTCAACAGGAATAGAAAGAAAGGTACTATTTTGGACAATTCAGGCACAAGAAGGGATACACCTACATTCTCAGCAAAAATGAGACTTAATGTTCACTGACGATGAGGAAGATTTGTTGAAGGAAGTTTCAGAGAAGTTATGGTCTAAAGAATCTACGGATGTTGGGTTAACAAAAGGAACCTTACCAGTACAAATTAGGCAAAAAACTGAATACAGATCATGTGTGAGACAATATCCATTGAAACAGGATGCATACGAAGGCATCAAACCAGTAATTGAATATTTGATTGCTGCTGGAGTTATAGTAAAATGTGATGACTCTCCATGCAACACTCCAATATTCCCACTAAAGAAAGCGCCACAATCTGCAGGAAGCCGCATGGTGCGAGACTTACAAGCGGTAAACAATGCAATAATTCAAAGAGCTCCATGTGTGCCTGACCCTTACACTTTGTTGAATACACTTTGTTGAATACACTCAGGACAGATGCTACAGTCTTTACTGTAGTAGATATCAGCAATGCATTGTTTTCTGTACCCATAGATGAGGATGGTCAGTTTTGGTTTACATTTGCGTTTGGAGGATGGGGATACACTCTTACTAGATTGCCACAAGGCAATAAAGCCCCCACACCTCTAGGCATTGACCACATCCTTAAAAGGTCGTGGAATGTGATACCACCTACTCAAGCCTTAATAAAAGAAGCAGCTGCAGGACAGATGTGTGAGCAATAGAAGATAACAAATTATTGTTGAATCTGAGTTTCCAAATTATGCAGAAATCATTGCGCACCTGATGTATGAGGAAGACCTCAAAATGACATCACCCTTAAAGTGGATTGATGAAGCAGAAAAAGCTTTTTGTGAAATAAAACATGATTGTCAAGAGTTAGCAGAAACAACAGCCGGAAGCAGAAGTGACTTAAAAGATCAGCCTTTAGGAAAAGGAGAAGTCCTATTTGTAGATGGCTCATCTGAGAAAAATGAACTAGGGAAAACACAAACAGGTTATGTAGTAGTGACTAAAAACACAATAATAAAAGATGAGCGGTTACCATCAAATTACTCAGCTGAGGCAGCAGAATTAGCAGCTTTAACAGAAGTGTGTAAAATAATGAAAAGAAAGGATGTTACTATTTACACAGATAGTCAATATGCATTTGCCACAGTACACACCTTTGCACACTATTGGAAGAATAGAGGAATGATATCATCGACAGGCAAATTGGTTACACATGCAGAATTCTTATCAACATTACAAAAGACATCTATGTATGACAAAAAATAATAAAACTATCCTACCAATCTATACAAATGGGCTGCTATATTGAGTCATGGTGTAATACATGAAGAAACAGGAAGGCCGTGGACATAGTGTTTGGAATTAGTAAAGCTGTAGATAAACATAACAAGTATTTCAGGGAATTACATGTATGTAGGAATTACATGTATGAGTTGGGACAGCGTGTTTCCTGTGACTAAGAGTTGAAAAGCACGAACCTGTTTTCCACAAAGGTCTGGGAGTAAACAAGGGTGTTTATTGCAGTATAGTATAAAGTGGAAATCAGATAAGGGTGTGGGAGTTCATTGCAGGAAAGCCTCCACCAGGGTGTATGTGGAGACCACGGAGGACAGATGTCAGAGAGGAGGTGGCTGCGGGGAGCCACTGTGGACATAAGAAGCAAGACCGCGCCTGGAGCCAGCGGCAAATGGTCATCATTCTACAGGACAATGAGGACGTCAGATGGGACCATGGACCAATCAGATGAAAGTGATTCCATACAAGAACAGATAGCTTTGTTCAGTCTGTGCTGTCTTTGCTGAGGCTAGGATAAGCGTAGCTGCTGACCCAGAGCTATGTAAAATGTATAGACTCCTCTGTTAGGTATAAATTGGTTGAATTTTGACACGTCGTTAAAATTGTAGCTGTTTCACGAAAACGAATACTCATGGAACCTCAAGAGTAAAAGGTGATTATAAAATTCGAGTATAAAGGGGAGAGTTCTACTCTAAATAGCAAGAGATTTTACTGGGATAGCATCCTTTGTGAAGTTATGAGTCAAAATAGAAAACGTGTACAGCAGGCGCTGGGAAGCGTTTTTAAGCAATAAAAAACTGCAAATGTGTGAAAAACTCCAACCAAAGCTTTGGGATTCAAACCACTGCCTGTAACTAGTATAAAAGGAAGAGTTCTACTCTAAGTTACAAGAGATTTTACTGGGAAAGCATCCTTTGTGAAGTTATGAGTCAAAATAGAAAACGTGTACAGCAGGCGCTGGGAAGCGTTTTTAAGCAATAAAAAACTGCAAAGGTGTGAAAAACTCCAAACAAAGCTTTAGGATTCAAACCACTGCCTGTAACTAGTATAAAGGGGAGAGTTCTACTCTAAATAGCAAGAGATTTTACTGGGAAAGCATCCTTTGTGAAGTTATGAGTCAAAATAGAAAACGTGTACAGCAGGCACTGGGAAGCGTTTTTAAGCAATAAAAAACTGCATATGTGTGTAAAATTCCAACTAAAGCTTTGGGATTCAAACCACTGCCTGTAACTAGTATAAAGGGGAGAGTTCTACTCTAAATAGCAAGAGATTTTACTGGGAAAGCATCCTTTGTGAAGTTATGA
Source organism: Phyllopteryx taeniolatus (assembly GCF_024500385.1). Lineage (NCBI taxonomy): Eukaryota > Metazoa > Chordata > Actinopteri > Syngnathiformes > Syngnathidae > Phyllopteryx > Phyllopteryx taeniolatus. The sequence goes on from NC_084523.1 coordinate 230,826, forward strand.
GTCAAAATAGAAAACGTGTACAGCAGGCGCTGGTAAGCGTTTTTAAGCAATAAAAAACTGCAAATGTGTGTAAAACTCCAACCAAAGCTTTGGGATTCAAACCACTGCCTGTAATTAGTATAGAGGGGAAATTTCTTCTCTAATAAGCAAGAGATTTTACTGGGAAAGCATCCTTTGTGAAGTTATGAGTCAAAATAGAAAACGTGTACAGCAGGCGGTGGGAAGCGTTTTTAAGCAATAAAAAACTGCAAATGTGTGCAAAACTCCAACCAAAGCTTTGGGATTCAAACCACTGCCTGTAATTAGTATAGAGGGGAGATTTATTCTCTAATAAGCAAGAGATTTTACTGGGAAAGCATCTTTTGTGAAGTTATGAGTCAAAAAAAAAAAAAGTGTACAGCAGGCACTGGGAAGCGTTTTTAAGCAATAAAAAACTGCAAATGTGTGTAAAACTCTAACCAAAGCTTTGGGATTCAAACCACTGCCTGTAACTAGTATAAAGGGGAGAGTTCTACTCTAAATAGTAAGAGATTTTACTGGGAAAGCATCTTTTATGAAGTTATGAGTCAAAATTAAAAAAAAGTGTACAGCAGCCGCTCAGAAGCGTTTTTAAGCAATAAAAAACTGCAAATGTGTGTAAAACTCCAACCAAAGCTTTGGGATTCAAACCACTGCCAGTAACGAGTAAAAACGGGAAAGTTCTACTCGAAATAGCAAGAGATTTTACTGGGAAAGCATTCTTTGTGAAGTTATGAGTCAAAATAGAAAAGGTGTACAGCAGGCGCTGGGAAGCGTTTTTAAGCAATAAAAAACTGCAAATGTGTGTAAAACTCCAACCAAAGCTTTGGGATTCAAACCACTGCCTGTAACTAGTATAAAGGGGAGAGTTCTACAATAAATAGCAAGAGATTTTACGGGGAAAGCATCCTTTGTGAAGTTATGAGTCAAAATAGAAAACGTGTACAGCAGGCGCTGGGAAGCGTTTTTAAGCAATAAAAAACTGCATATGTGTGTAAAACTCCAACCAAAGATTTGGGATTCAAACCACTGACTTTAACTAGTATAAAGGGGAGAGTTCTACTCTAAATAGCAAGAGATTTTACTGGGAAAGCATCCTTTGTGAAGTTATGAGTCAAAATAGAAAACGTGTACAGCAGGCGCTGGGAAAAGTTTTTAAGCAATAAAAAATAGCAAATGTGTGTAAAACTCCAACCAAACCTTTGGGATTCAAACCACTGCCTTTAACTAGTATAAAGGGGAGAGTTCTACAATAAATAGCAAGATATTTTACTGGGAAAGCATCCTTTGTGAAGTTATGAGTCAAAATAGAAAACGTGTACAGCAGGCGCTGGGAAGCGTTTTTAAGCAATAAAAAACTGCAAATGTGTGTAAAACTCCAACCAAAGCTTTGGGATTAAAACCACTGTCTGTAATTAGTATAGAGGGGAGATTTCTTCTCTAATAAGCAAGAGATTTTACTGGGAAAGCATCTTTTGTGAAGTTATGAGTCAAAAAAAAAAAAAGTGTACAGCAGCCGCTCGGAAGCGTTTTTAAGCAATAAAAAACTGCAAATGTGAGTAAAACTCCAACCAAAGATTTGGGATTCAAACCACTGCCTGTAACTAGTATAAAGGGGAGAGTTCTACAATAAATAGCAAGAGATTTTACGGGGAAAGCATCCTTTGTGAAGTTATGAGTCAAAATAGAAAACGTGTACAGCAGGCGCTGGGAAACGTTTTTAAGCAATACAAAACTGCAAATGTGTGTAAAACTCCAACCAAAGCTTTGGGATTCAAACCACTGCCTTTAACTAGTATAAAGGGGAGAGTTCTACTCTAAATAGTAAGAGATTTTACTGGGAAAGCATTCTTTGTGAAGTTATGAGTCAAAATAGAAAACGTGTACAGCAGGCGCTGGGAAGCGTTTTTAAGCAATAAAAAACTGCAAATGTGTGTAAAACTCCAACCAAAGCTTTGGGATTCAAACCACTGACTGTAATTAGTATAGAGGGGAGATTTCTTCTCTAATAAGCAATAGATTTTACTGGGAAAGCATCTTTTGTGAAGTTATGAGTCAAAATAAAAAAAAAGTGTACAGCAGGCGCAGGGAAGCGTATTTAAGCAATAAAAAACTGCAAATGTGTGTAAAACTCCAACCAAAGCTTTGGGATTCAAACCACTGCCTGTAACTAGTATAAAGGGGAGAGTTCTACTCTAAATAGCAAGAGATTTTACTGGGAAAGCATCTTTTGTGAAGTTATGAGTCAAAATAGAAAACGTGTACAGCAGGCGCTGGGAAAAGTTTTTAAGCAATAAAAAATAGCAAATGTGTGTAAAACTCCAACCAAAGCTTTGGGATTCAAACCACTGCCTTTAACTAGTATAAAGGGGAGAGTTCTACAATAAATAGCAAGATATTTTACTGGGAAAGCATCCTTTGTGAAGTTATGAGTAAAAATAGAAAACGTGTACAGCAGGCGCTGGGAAGCGTTTTTAAGCAATAAAAAACTGCAAATGTGTGTAAAACTCCAACCAAAGCTTTGGGATTCAAACCACTGCCTTTAACTAGTATAAAGGGGAGAGTTCTACTCTAAATAGCAAGAGATTTTACTGGGAAAGCATTCTTTGTGAAGTTATGAGTCAAAATCGAAAACGTGTACAGCAGGCGCTGGGAAGCGTTTTTAAGCAATAAAAAACTGCAAATGTATGTAAAACTCCAACCAAAGCTTTGGGATTAAAACCACTGTCTGTAATTAGTATAGAGGGGAGATTTCTTCTCTAATAAGCAAGAGATTTTACTGGGAAAGCATCCTTTGTGAAGTAATGAGTCAAAATAGAAAACGTGTACAGCAGACGCTGGGAAGCGTTTTTAAGCAATAAAAAACTGCAAATGTGTGTAAAACTCCAACCAAAGCTTTGGGATTCAAACCACTGCCTGTAACTAGTATAAAGGGGAGAGTTCTACTCTAAATAGCAAGAGATTTTACTGGGAAAGCATCTTTTGTGAAGTTATGAGTCAAAATAAAAAAAAAGTGTACAGCAGGCGCTAGGAAGCGTTTTTAAGCAATAAAAAACTGCAAATGTGTGTAAAACTCCAACCAAAGCTTTGGGATACAAACCACTGCCTGTAACTAGTCTAAAGGGGAGAGTTCTCCTCTAAATAGCAAAAGATTTTACTGGGAAAGCATCCTTTGTGAAGTTATGAGTCAAAATAGAAAACGTGTACAGCAGGCGCTGGGAAGCGTTTTTAAGCAATAAAAAACTGCAAATCTGTGTAAAACTCCAACCAAAGCTTTGGGATTCAAACCACTGACTGTAATTAGTATAGAGGGGAGATTTCTTCTTTAATAAGCAAGAGATTTTACTGGGAAAGCATCTTTTGTGAAGTTATGAGTCAAAATAAAAAAAAAGTGTACAGCAGGCGATAGGAAGCGTTTTTAAGCAATAAAAAATAGCAAATGTGTGTAAAACTCCAACCAAAGCTTTGGGATTCAAACCACTGCCTGTAACTAGTATAAAGGGGAGAGTTCTACTCTAAATAGCAAGAGATTTTACTGGGAAAGCATCCTTTGTGAAGTTATGAGTCAAAATAGAAAACGTGTACAGCAGGCGCTGGGAAGCGTTTTTAAGCAATAAAAACAGCAAATGTGTGTAAAACTCCAACCAAAGCTTTGGGATTCAAACCACTGCCTGTATTTAGTATAGAGGGTAGATTTCTTCTCTAATAAGCAAGAGATTTTACTGTGAAAGCATCTTTTGTGAAGTTATGAGTCAAAATTAAAAAAAACTGTACAGCAGGCGCTGGGAAGCGTTTTTAAGCAATAAAAAACTGCAAATGTGTGTAAAACTCCAACCAAAGCTTTGGGATTCAAACCACTGCCTGTAACTAGTATAAAGGGGAGAGTTCTACTCTAAATAGCAAGAGATTTTACTGGGAAAGCATCCTTTGTGAAGTTATGAGTCAAAATAGAAAACGTGTACAGCAGGCGGTGGGAAGCGTTTTTAAGCAATAAAAAACTGCAAATGTGTGTAAAGCTCCAACCAAAGCTTTGGGATTCAAACCATTGCCTGTAACTAGTATAAAGGGGAGAGTTCTACTCTAAATAGCAAGAGATTTTACTGGGAAAGCATCCTTTGTGAAGTTATGAGTCAAAATAGAAAACGTGTACAGCAGGCGCTGGGAAGCGTTTTTAAGCAATAAAAAACTGCAAATGTGTGTAAAACTCCAACCAAAGCTTTGGGATTCAAACCACTGCCTGTAATTAGTATAGAGGGGAAATTTCTTCTCTAATAAGCAAGAGATTTTACTGGGAAAGCATCCTTTGTGAAGTTATGAGTCAAAATAGAAAATGTGTACAGCAGGCGGTGGGAAGCGTTTTTAAGCAATAAAAAACAGCAAATGTGTGTAAAACTCCAACCAAAGCTTTGGGATTCAAACCACTGCCAGTAACGAGTAAAAGCGGGAAAGTTCTACTCGAAATAGCAAGAGATTTTACTGGGAAAGCATTCTTTGTGAAGTTATGAGTCAAAATAGAAAACGTGTACAGCAGGCGCTGGGAAGCGTTTTTAAGCAATAAAAAACTGCAAATGTGTGTAAAACTCCAACCAAAGCTTTGGGATTCAAACCACTGCCTGTAACCAGTATAAAGGGGAGAGTTCTACAATAAATAGCAAGAGATTTTACGGGGAAAGCATCCTTTGTGAAGTTATGAGTCAATATAGAAAACGTGTACAGCAGGCGCTGGGAAACGTTTTTAAGCAATACAAAACTGCAAATGTGTGTAAAACTCCAACCAAAGCTTTGGGATTCAAACCACCGCCTTTAACTAGTATAAAGGGGAGAGTTCTACTCTAAATAGCAAGAGATTTTACTGGGAAAGCATTCTTTGTGAAGTTATGAGTCAAAATAGAAAACGTGTACAGCAGGCGCTGGGAAGCGTTTTTAAGCAATAAAAAACTGCAAATGTATGTAAAACTCCAACCAAAGCTTTGGGATTAAAACCACTGTCTGTAATTAGTATAGAGGGGAGATTTCTTCTCTAATAAGCAAGAGATTTTACTGGGAAAGCATCCTTTGTGAAGTTATGAGTCAAAATAGAAAACGTGTACAGCAGGCGCTGGGAAGCGTTTTTAAGCAATAAAAAACTGCAAATGTGTGTAAAACTCCAACCAAAGCTTTGGGATTCAAACCACTGCCTGTAACTAGTATAAAGGGGAGAGTTCTACTCTAAATAGCAAGAGATTTTACTGGGAAAGCATCTTTTGTGAAGTTATGAGTCAAAATAGAAAAAAGTGTACAGCAGCCGCTCGGAAGCGTTTTTAAGCAATAAAAAACTGCAAATGTGTGTAAAACTCCAACCAAAGCTTTGGGATTCAAACCACTGCCTGTAACTAGTCTAAAGGGGAGAGTTCTCCTCTAAATAGCAAAAGATTTTACTGGGAAAGCATCCTTTGTGAAGTTATGAGTCAAAATAGAAAACGTGTACAGCAGGCGCTGGGAAGCGTTTTTAAGCAATAAAAAACTGCAAATGTGTGTAAAACTCCAACCAAAGCTTTGGGATTCAAACCACTGACTGTAATTAGTATAGAGGGGAGATTTCTTCTTTAATAAGCAAGAGATTTTACTGGGAAAGCATCTTTTGTGAAGTTATGAGTCAAAATAAAAAAAAAGTGTACAGCAGCCGCTCGGAAGAGTTTTTAAGAAATAAAAAACTGCAAATGTGTGTAAAACTCCAACCGAAGCTTTGGGATTCAAACCACTGCCTGTAACTAGTATAAAGGGGAGAGTTCTACTCTAAATAGCAAGAGATTTTACTGGGAAAGCATCCTTTGTGAAGTTATGAGTCAAAATAGAAAACGTGTACCGCAGGCGCTGGGAAGCGTTTTTAAGCAATAAAAGACTGCAAATGTGTGTAAAACTCCAACCAAAGCTTTGGGATTCAAACCACTGACTGTAATTAGTATAGAGGGGAGATTTCTTCTTTAATAAGCAAGAGATTTTACTGGGAAAGCATCTTTTGTGAAGTTATGAGTCAAAATAAAAAAAAAGTGTACAGCAGGCGATAGGAAGCGTTTTTAAGCAATAAAAAATAGCAAATGTGTGTAAAACTCCAACCGAAGCTTTGGGATTCAAACCACTGCCTGTAACTAGTATAAAGGGGAGAGTTCTACTCTAAATAGCAAGAGATTTTACTGGGAAAGCATCCTTTGTGAAGTTATGAGTCAAAATAGAAAACGTGTACCGCAGTCGCTGGGAAGCGTTTTTAAGCAATAAAAGACAGCAAATGTGTGTAAAACTCCAACCAAAGCTTTGGGATTCAAACCCCTGCCTGTATTTAGTATAGAGGGTAGATTTCTTCTCTAATAAGCAAGAGATTTTACTGTGAAAGCATCTTTTGTGAAGTTATGAGTCAAAATTAAAAAAAACTGTACAGCAGGCGCTGGGAAGCGTTTTTAAGCAATAAAAAACTGCAAATGTGTGTAAAACTCGAACAAAAGCTTTGGGATTCAAACCACTGCCTGTAACTAGTATAAAGGGGAGAGTTCTACAATAAATAGCAAGAGATTTTACTCGGAAAGCATCCTTTGTGAAGTTATGAGTCAAAATAGAAAACGTGTACTGCAGGCGGTGGGAAGCGTTTTTAAGCAATCAAAAACTGCAAATGTGTGTAAAGCTCCAACCAAAGCTTTGGGATTCAAAAAACTGCCTGTAACTAGTATAAAGGTGAGAGTTCTACTCTAAATAGCCAGAGATTTTACTGGGAAAGCATCCTTTGTGAAGTTATTGGTCAAAATAGAAAACGTGTACAGCAGGCGCTGGGAAGCGTTTTTAAGCAATAAAAAACTGCAAATGTGTGTAAAACTCCAACCAAAGCTTTGGGATTCAAAAAACTGCCTGTAACTAGTATAAAGGTGAGAGTTCTACTCTAAATAGCCAGAGATTTTACTGGGAAAGCATCCTTTGTGAAGTTATTGGTCAAAATAGAAAACGTGTACAGCAGGCGCTGAAAGCGTTTTTAAGCAATAAAAAACTGCAAATGTGTGTAAAACTCCAACCAAAGCTTTGGGACTCAAAAAACTGCCTGTAACTAGTATAAAGGTGAGAGTTCTACTCTAAATAGCCAGAGATTTTACTGGGAAAGCATCCTTTGTGAAGTTATTGGTCAAAATAGAAAACGTGTACAGCAGGCGCTGAAAAGCGTTTTTAAGCAATAAAAAACTGCAAATGTGTGTAAAACTCCAACCAAAGCTTTGGGATTCAAAAAACTGCCTGTAACTAGTATAAAGGTGAGAGTTCTACTCTAAATAGCAAGAGATTTTACTGGGAAAGCATCCTTTCTGAAGTTATTGGTCAAAATAGAAAACGTGTACAGCAGGCGCTGAAAAGCGTTTTTAAGCAATAAAAAACTGCAAATGTGTGTAAAACTCCAACCAAAGCTTTGGGATTCAAACCACTGCCTGTAACTAGTATAAAGGGGAGAGTTCTACTCTAAATAGCAAGAGATTTTACTGGGAAAGCATCCTTTGTGAAGTTATGAGTCAAAATAGAAAACGTGTACAGCAGGCGCTGGGAAGCGTTTTTAAGCAATAAAAAACTGCAAATGTGTGTAAAACTCCAACCAAAGCTTTGGGATTCAAACCACTGCCTGTAACTAGTATAAAGGTGAGAGTTCTACTCTAAATAGCAAGAGATTTTACTGGGAAAGCATCCTTTGTGAAGTTATGAGTCAAAATAGAAAAAAGTGTACAGCAGGCGCTGGGAAGCGTTTTTAAGCAATAAAAAACTGCAAATGTGTGTAAAACTCCAACCAAAGCTTTGGGACTCAAAAAACTGCCTGTAACTAGTATAAAGGTGAGAGTTCTACTCTAAATAGCCAGAGATTTTACTGGGAAAGCATCCTTTGTGAAGTTATTGGTCAAAATAGAAAACGTGTACAGCAGGCGCTGAAAAGCGTTTTTAAGCAATAAAAAACTGCAAATGTGTGTAAAACTCCAACCAAAGCTTTGGGATTCAAAAAACTGCCTGTAACTAGTATAAAGGTGAGAGTTCTACTCTAAATAGCCAGAGATTTTACTGGGAAAGCATCCTTTGTGAAGTTATTGGTCAAAATAGAAAACGTGTACAGCAGGCGCTGAAAGCGTTTTTAAGCAATAAAAAACTGCAAATGTGTGTAAAACTCCAACCAAAGCTTTGGGATTCAAAAAACTGCCTGTAACTAGTATAAAGGTGAGAGTTCTACTCTAAATAGCCAGAGATTTTACTGGGAAAGCATCCTTTGTGAAGTTATTGGTCAAAATAGAAAACGTGTACAGCAGGCGCTGAAAAGCGTTTTTAAGCAATAAAAAACTGCAAATGTGTGTAAAACTCCAACCAAAGCTTTGGGACTCAAAAAACTGCCTGTAACTAGTATAAAGGTGAGAGTTCTACTCTAAATAGCCAGAGATTTTACTGGGAAAGCATCCTTTGTGAAGTTATTGGTCAAAATAGAAAACGTGTACAGCAGGCGCTGAAAAGCGTTTTTAAGCAATAAAAAACTGCAAATGTGTGTAAAACTCCAACCAAAGCTTTGGGATTCAAAAAACTGCCTGTAACTAGTATAAAGGTGAGAGTTCTACTCTAAATAGCAAGAGATTGTACTGGGAAAGCATCCTTTCTGAAGTTATTGGTCAAAATAGAAAACGTGTACAGCAGGCGCTGAAAAGCGTTTTTAAGCAATAAAAAACTGCAAATGTGTGTAAAACTCCAACCAAAGCTTTGGGATTCAAAACACTGCCTGTAACTAGTATAAAGGTGAGAGTTCTACTCTAAATAGCAAGAGATTTGACTGGGAAAGCATCCTTTGTGAAGTTATGAGTCAAAATAGAAAACGTGTACAGCAGGCGCTGGGAAGCGTTTTTAAGCAATAAAAAACTGCAAATGTGTGTAAAACTCCAACCAAAGCTTTAGGATTCAAAAAACTGCCTGTAACTAGTATAAAGGGTAGAGTTCTACTCTAAATAGCAAGAGATTTGACTGGGAAAGCATCATTTGTGAAGTTATGAGTCAAAATAGAAAACGTGTACAGCAGGCGCTGGGAAGCGTTTTTAAGCAATAAAAACTTGCAAATGTGTGTAAAACTCTAACCAAATCTTTGGGATTCAAAAAACTGCCTGTAACTAGTATAAAGGGTAGAGTTCTACTCTAAATAGCCAGAGATTTTACTGGGAAAGCATCCTTTATGAAGTTATTGGTCAAAATAGAAAACGTGTACAGCAGGCGCTGGGAAGCATTTTTAAGCAATAAAAAATTGCAAATGTGTGTAAAACTCCAACCAAAGCTTTGGGATTCAAACCACTGCCTGTAACTAGTATAAAGGGTAGAGTTCTACTCTAAATAGCAAGAGATTTTACTGGGAAAGCATCCTTTGTGAAGTTATGAGTCAAAATAGAAAAAAAGTGTACAGCAGGCGCTGGGAAGCGTTTTTAAGCAATAAAAAACTGCAAATGTGTGTAAAACTCCAACCAAAGCTTTGGGATTCAAAAAACTGCCTGTAACTAGTATAAAGGTGAGAGTTCTACTCTAAATAGCCAGAGATTTTACTGGGAAAGCATCCTTTGTGAAGTTATTGGTCAAAATAGAAAACGTGTACAGCAGGCGCTGAAAAGCGTTTTTAAGCAATCAAAAACTGCAAATGTGTGTAAAACTCCAACCAAAGCTTTGGGATTCAAAAAACTGCCTGTAACTAATATAAAGGTGAGAGTTCTACTCTAAATAGCCAGAGATTTTACTGGGAAAGCATCCTTTGTGAAGTTATTGGTCAAAATAGAAAGCGTGTACAGCAGGCGCTGAAAAGCGTTTTTAAGCAATAAAAAACTGCAAATGTGTGTAAAACTCCAACCAAAGCTTTGGGATTCAAACCACTGCCTGTAACTAGTATAAAGGGTAGAGTTCTACTCTAAATAGCAAGAGATTTGACTTGGAAAGCATCCTTTGTGAAGTTATGAGTCAAAATAGAAAACGTGTACAGCAGGCGCTGGGAAGCGTTTTTAAGCAGTAAAAAATTGCAAATGTGTGTAAAACTCCAACCAAAGCTTTGGGATTCAAACCACTGCCTGTAACTAGTATAAAGGGTAGAGTTCTACTCTAAATACCAAGAGATTTGACTGGGAAAGCATCATTTGTGAAGTTATGAGTCAAAATAGAAAACGTGTACAGCAGGCGCTGGGAAGCGTTTTTAAGCAATAAAAACTTGCAAATGTGTGTAAAACTCTAACCAAATCTTTGGGATTCAAAAAACTGCCTGTAACTAGTATAAAGGGTAGAGTTCTACTCTAAATAGCCAGAGATTTTACTGGGAAAGCATCCTTTATGAAGTTATTGGTCAAAATAGAAAACGTGTACAGCAGGCGCCGAAAAGCGTTTTTAAGCAATAAAAAACTGCAAATGTGTGTAAAACTCCAACCAAAGCTTTGGGATTCAAAAAACTGCCTGTAACTAGTATAAAGGTGAGAGTTCTACTCTAAATAGCCAGAGATTTTACTGGGAAAGCATCCTTTGTGAAGTTATTGGTCAAAATAGAAAACGTGTACAGCAGGTGCTGAAAAGCGTTTTTAAGCAATAAAAAATTGCAAATGTGTGTAAAACTCCAACCAAAGCTTTGGGATTCAAACCACTGCCTGTAACTTGTATAAAGGGTAGAGTTCTACTCTAAATACCAAGAGATTTGACTGGGAAAGCATCATTTGTGAAGTTATGAGTCAAAATAGAAAACGTGTACAGCAGGCGCTGGGAAGCGTTTTTAAGCAATAAAAACTTGCAAATGTGTGTAAAACTCTAACCAAATCTTTGGGATTCAAAAAACTGCCTGTAACTAGTATAAAGGGTAGAGTTCTACTCTAAATAGCCAGAGATTTTACTGGGAAAGCATCCTTTATGAAGTTATTGGTCAAAATAGAAAACGTGTACAGCAGGCGCCGAAAAGCGTTTTTAAGCAATAAAAAACTGCAAATGTGTGTAAAACTCCAACCAAAGCTTTGGGATTCAAAAAACTGCCTGTAACTAGTATAAAGGTGAGAGTTCTACTCTAAATAGCCAGAGATTTTACTGGGAAAGCATCCTTTGTGAAGTTATTGGTCAAAATAGAAAACGTGTACAGCAGGTGCTGAAAAGCGTTTTTAAGCAATAAAAACCTGCAAATGTGTGTAAAACCCCAACCAAAGCTTTGGGATTCAAAAACCTTCCTGTAACTAGTATAAAGGCGAGAGTTCTACTCTAAATAGCCAGAGATTTTACTGGGAAAGCATCCTTTGTGAAGTTATTGGTCAAAATAGAAAACGTGTACAGCAGGTGCTGAAAAGCGTTTTTAAGCAATAAAAAACTGCAAATGTGTGTAAAACTCCAACCTAAGCTTTGGGATTCAAACCACTCCCTATAACTAGTATAAAGGGTAGAGTTCTACTCTAAATAGCCAGAGATTTGACTGGGAAAGCATCCTTTGTGAAGTTATGAGTCAAAATAGAAAACGTGTACAGCAGGCGCTGGGAAGCGTTTTTAAGCAATAAAAACTTGCAAATGTGTGTAAAACTCCAACCAAATCTTTGGGATTCAAAAAACTGCATGTAACTAGTATAAAGGGTAGAGTTCTACTCTAAATAGCCAGAGATTTTACTGGGAAAGCATCCTTTGTGAAGTTATTGGTCAAAATAGAAAACGTGTACAGCAGGCGCTGAAAAGCGTTTTTAAGCAATAAAAAACGGCAAATGTGTGTAAAACTCCAACCAAAGCTTTGGGATTCAAAAAACTGCCTGTAACTAGTATAAAGGTGAGAGTTCTACTCTAAATAGCCAGAGATTTTACTGGGAAAGCAACCTTTGTGAAGTTATTGGTCAAAATAGAAAACGTGTACAGCAGGCGCCGAAAAGCGTTTTTAAGCAATAAAAAACTGCAAATGTGTGTAAAACTCCAACCAAAGCTTTGGGATTCAAAAAACTGCCTGTAACTAGTATAAAGGTGAGAGTTCTACTCTAAATAGCCAGAGATTTTACTGGGAAAGCATCCTTTGTGAAGTTATTGGTCAAAATAGAAAACGTGTACAGCAGGTGCTGAAAAGCGTTTTTAAGCAATAAAAACCTGCAAATGTGTGTAAAACTCCAACCAAAGCTTTGGGACTCAAAAAACTGCCTGTAACTAGTATAAAGGTGAGAGTTCTACTCGAAATAGTCAGAGATTTTACTGGGAAAGCATCATTTGTGAAGTTATTGGTCAAAATAGAAAACGTGTACAGCAGGCGCTGAAAAGCGTTTTTAAGCAATAAAAAACTGCAAATGTGTGTAAAACTCCAACCAAAGCTTTGGGATTCAAAAAATTGCCTGTAACTAGTATAAAGGTGAGAGTTCTACTCTAAATAGCAAGAGATTGTACTGGGAAAGCATCCTTTCTGAAGTTATTGGTCAAAATAGAAAACGTGTACAGCAGGCGCTGAAAAGCGTTTTTAAGCAATAAAAAACTGCAAATGTGTGTAAAACTCCAACCAAAGCTTTGGGATTCAAACCACTGCCTGTAACTAGTATAAAGGTGAGAGTTCTACTCTAAATAGCAAGAGATTTGACTGGGAAAGCATCCTTTGTGAAGTTATGAGTCAAAATAGAAAACGTGTACAGCAGGCGCTGGGAAGCATTTTTAAGCAATAAAAAATTGCAAATGTGTGTAAAACTCCAACCAAAGCTTTGGGATTCAAACCACTGCCTGTAACTTGTATAAAGGGTAGAGTTCTACTCTAAATAGCAAGAGATTTTATTGGGAGAGCATCCTTTGTGAAGTTATGAGTCAAAATAGAAAAAAGTGTACAGCAGGCGCTGGGAAGCGTTTTTAAGCAATAAAAAACTGCAAATGTGTGTAAAACTCCAACCAAACCTTTGGGACTCAAAAAACTGCCTGTAACTAGTATAAAGTTGAGAGTTCTACTCTAAATAGCCAGAGATTTTACTGGGAAAGCATCCTTTGTGAAGTTATTGGTCAAAATAGAAAACGTGTACAGCAGGCGCTGAAAAGCGTTTTTAAGCAATAAAAAACTGTAAATGTGTGTAAAACTCCAACCAAAGCTTTGGGATTCAAAAAACTGCCTGTAACTAGTATAAAGGTGAGAGTTCTACTCTAAATAGCCAGAGATTTTACTGGGAAAGCATCCTTTGTGAAGTTATTGGTCAAAATAGAAAGCGTGTACAGCAGGCGCTGAAAAGCGTTTTCAAGCAATAAAAAACTGCAAATGTGTGTAAAACTCCAACCAAAGCTTTGGGATTCAAACCACTGCCTGTAACTAGTATAAAGGGTAGAGTTCTACTCTAAATAGCAAGAGATTTGACTTGGAAAGCATCCTTTGTGAAGTTATGAGTCAAAATAGAAAACGTGTACAGCAGGCGCTGGGAAGCGTTTTTAAGCAGTAAAAAATTGCAAATGTGTGTAAAACTCCAACCAAAGCTTTGGGATTCAAACCACTGCCTGTAACTAGTATAAAGGGTAGAGTTCTACTCTAAATACCAAGAGATTTGACTGGAAAAGCATCCTTTGTGAAGTTATGAGTCAAAATAGAAAACGTGTACAGCAGGCGCTGGGAAGAGTTTTTAAGCAATAAAAAATTGCAAATGTGTGTAAAACTCCAACCAAAGCTTTAGGATTTAAACCACTGCCTGTAACTAGTATAAAGGGTAGATTTCTACTCTAAATAGCAAGAGATTTGACTGGGAAAGCATCATTTGTGAAGTTATGAGTCAAAATAGAAAACGTGTACAGCAGGCGCTGGGAAGCGTTTTTAAGCAATAAAAACTTGCAAATGTGTGTAAAACTCTAACCAAATCTTTGGGATTCAAAAAACTGCCTGTAACTAGTATAAAGGGTAGAGTTCTACTCTAAATAGCAAGAGATTTGACTGGGAAAGCATCCTTTGTGAAGTTATGAGTCAAAATAGAAAACGTGTACAGCAGGCGCTGGGAAGCGTTTTGAAGCAATAAAAAATTGCAAATGTGTGTAAAACTCCAACCAAAGCTTTGGGATTCAAACCACTCCCTGTAACTAGTATAAAGGGTAGAGTTCTACTCTAAATAGCAAGAGATTTGACTGGGAAAGCATCCTTTGTGAAGTTATGAGTCAAAATAGAAAACGTGTACAGCAGGCGCTGGGAAGCGTTTTTAAGCAATAAAAAATTGCAAATGTGTGTAAAACTCCAACCAAAGCTTTGGGATTCAAACCACTGCCTGTAACTAGTATAAAGGTGAGAGTTCTACTCTAAATAGCCAGAGATTTTACTGTGAAAGCATCCTTTGTGAAGTTATTGGTCAAAATAGAAAACGTGTACAGCAGGCGCTGAAAAGCGTTTTTAAGCAATCAAAAACTGCAAATGTGTGTAAAACTCCAACCAAAGCTTTGGGATTCAAAAAACTGCCTGTAACTAGTATAAAGGTGAGAGTTCTACTCTAAATAGCCAGAGATTTTACTGGGAAAGCATCCTTTGTGAAGTTATTGGTCATAATAGAAAACGTGTACAGCAGGCGCTGGGAAGCGTTTTTAAGCAATAAAAAATTGCAAATGTGTGTAAAACTCCAACCAAAGCTTTGGGATTCAAACCACTACCTGTAACTAGTATAAAGGGTAGAGTTCTACTCTAAATTGCAAGAGATTTTACTGGGAAAGCATCCTTTGTGAAGTTATGAGTCAAAATAGAAAAAAAGTGTACAGCAGGCGCTGGGAAGCGTTTTTAAGCAATAAAAACTGCAAATGTGTGTAAAACTCCAACCAAAGCTTTGGGATTCAAACCACTGCCTGTAACTAGTATAAAGGGTAGAGTTCTACTCTAAATACCAAGAGATTTGACTGGAAAAGCATCCTTTGTGAAGTTATGAGTCAAAATAGAAAACGTGTACAGCAGGCGCTGGGAAGAGTTTTTAAGCAATAAAAAATTGCAAATGTGTGTAAAACTCCAACCAAAGCTTTAGGATTTAAACCACTGCCTGTAACTAGTATAAAGGGTAGATTTCTACTCTAAATAGCAAGAGATTTGACTGGGAAAGCATCATTTGTGAAGTTATGAGTCAAAATAGAAAACGTGTACAGCAGGCGCTGGGAAGCGTTTTTAAGCAATAAAAACTTGCAAATGTGTGTAAAACTCTAACCAAATCTTTGGGATTCAAAAAACTGCCTGTAACTAGTATAAAGGGTAGAGTTCTACTCTAAATAGCAAGAGATTTGACTGGGAAAGCATCCTTTGTGAAGTTATGAGTCAAAATAGAAAAAAAGTGTACAGCAGGCGCTGGGAAGCGTTTTTAAGCAATAAAAAACAGCAAATGTGTGTAAAACTCCAATCAAAGCTTTGGGATTCAAACCACTGCCTGTAACTAGTATAAAGGGTAGAGTTCTACTCTAAATAGCAAGAGATTTGACTGGGAAAGCATCCTTTGTGAAGTTATGAGTCAAAATAGAAAACGTGTACAGCAGGCGCTGGGAAGCGTTTTTAAGCAATAAAAAATTGCAAATGTGTGTAAAACTCCAACCAAAGCTTTGGGATTCAAACCACTGCCTGTAACTAGTATAAAGGGTAGAGTTCTACTCTAAATAGCCAGAGATTTGACTGGGAAAGCATCCTTTGTGAAGTTATGAGTCAAAATAGAAAACGTGTACAGCAGGCGCTGGGAAGCGTTTTTAAGCAATAAAAACTTGCAAATGTGTGTAAAACTCCAACCAAATCTTTGGGATTCAAAAAACTGCATGTAACTAGTATAAAGGGTAGAGTTCTACTCTAAATAGCAAGAGATTTGACTGGGAAAGCATCGTTTGTGAAGTTATGAGTCAAAATAGAAAACGTGTACAGCAGGCACTGGGAAGCGTTTTTAAGCAATAAAAAATTGCAAATGTGTGTAAAACTCCAACCAAAGCTTTGGGATTCAAACCACTGCCTGTAACTAGTATAAAGGGTATAGTTCTACTCTAAATAGCAAGAGATTTGACAGGGAAAGCATCCTTTGTGAAGTTATGAGTCAAAATAGAAAACGTGTACAGCAGGCGCTGGGAAGAGTTTTTAAGCAATAAAAAATTGCAAATGTGTGTAAAACTCCAACCAAAGCTTTGGGATTCAAACCACTGCCTGTAACTAGTATAAAGGGTAGAGCTCTACTCTAAATAGCAAGAGATTTGACTGGGAAAGTATCCTTTGTGAAGTTATGAGTCAACATAGAAAACGTGTACAGCAGGCGCTGGGAAGCGTTTTTAAGCAATAAAAAACTGCAAATGTGTGTAAAACTCCAACCAAAGCTTTGGGATTCAAACCACTGCCTGTAACTAGTATAAAGGGTATAGTTCTACTCTAAATAGCAAGAGATTTGACAGGGAAAGCATCCTTTGTGAAGTTATGAGTCAAAATAGAAAACGTGTACAGCAGGCGCTGGGAAGCGTTTTTAAGCAATAAAAAATTGCAAATGTGTGTAAAACTCCAACCAAAGCTTTGGGATTCAAACCACTGCCTGTAACTAGTATAAAGGGTAGAGTTCTACTCTAAATAGCAAGAGATTTGACTGGAAAAGCATCCTTTGTGAAGTTATGAGTGAAAATAGAAAACGTGTACAGAAGGCGCTGGGAAGCGTTTTTAAGCAATAAAAAATTGCAAATGTGTGTAAAACTCCAACCAAAGCTTTGGGATTCAAACCACTGCCTGTAACTTGTATAAAGGGTAGAGTTCTACTCTAAATAGCAAGAGATTTGACTGGGAAAGCATCCTTTGTGAAGTTATGAGTCAAAATAGAAAACGTGTACAGCAGGCGCTGGGAAGAATTTTTAAGCAATAAAAACTGCAAATGTGTGTAAAACTCCAACC
This sequence comes from Phyllopteryx taeniolatus, assembly GCF_024500385.1. NCBI lineage: Eukaryota > Metazoa > Chordata > Actinopteri > Syngnathiformes > Syngnathidae > Phyllopteryx > Phyllopteryx taeniolatus. Next base: position 247,663 of record NC_084523.1, read on the forward strand.
AAAGCTTTGGGATTGAAACCACTGCCTGTAACTAGTATAAAGTGCAGAGTTCTAGCCGAGAATGCAAGAGAATTTATTTGGAAAGCATCCTGAGTGATGTTATGAGTGAAAGTTTACAGCAGGTGCATTTTAAAAACTGCAAATGTGTCTAACATGTTCACATGTATTTGACGTGAACAAATGAGTGGGATTACTTTGACAAAAGTTTTTATTAATGTGTAAATAAAAACAATGCAAAAGAGATTATTTAAATGAAGAGAAAATTTGGGAAATTAAGAAAATACATGGTGAAGAAAAGATTGTGCTACTGGGAAAAAAAACAACTCCACAAACTTTAAAAAAAAAAAAAATCATGGAAAGAATTTCCACATAAATGTTTTTCTTTAAGCCTTAAAGGGACATTGTCCTTAAAGGTATGGCTTCATAGGAAGTAATTAATTTGTTCAGCTGGCCAAAGCCCATAAGAGCTGACAAATAGACCACCATATTGATTTATTTTACTTTTACAGCAACATTTTCGACATACAGTTCGCATCCATTTTGCATCATCCACCGGAAGGGACATGATTTGTGTTGACTCCTGCCTGGTAGACAAGAAGTTTGTTCAACATTGAAGAGGGTACGGAGAGTGATAATGCCATACTGCATACCAAAATACTGCAAGATTTCGACCAGAAACAACCCATGGGGTGCCCACATATTGTTCCATAAAAGGAGTACCGTACTTAGGGAAGTCATGGCTCACTAATTGCTGTTGAGCTCCTGGCAAGGACAATCAAGCCCGTGTGTGCACCGAGTAGTGAGGATATTACCGGTGAGGACTATAAAAAAACATTAGTCAACCTCTGTTGTCTGAAACTAGTAGGTAGGAGAGGGTGGGGGGATGCAACGTATGTTTTATAAAATATTCGTCGCGGATCTATTATTGTACTTCACTAACTGGCCATGCTAATTATCTTGGAGTAATGGAAAATGTATATATTGTGCTGTTTCTGTAAGGCATTGGTTTCAAACTCATTTTTGTACCACTTTGTAGATACGGTTTTCCTCAGAGGGCCATTATGATTGTAAAACCATATCAATGTTTAATCGCCTTATTACACATAGACAACAAATTGATGGATAACTCAATTAGTTGAGTATTTATGTGAAGAAGGATCGATACTTTTACTCCATTACAATAATTGACATGCCGTTCGCTACTTTTATTTATCCATTCCTGCGTGTGCGTTTCTATTTTTAGACTCTATCTTTGACTTCCTCATAGGGCGCTGTTGCGCCTATCCAACGTGATCACTAGTGTCATTTGACTCCAATTCACCAATCAGATGAATCAAGGCAGTCACATGCCTTCGCGATCCAATCAAGATGACTAATTTTGTAGGGGGCTGGGGGGAAACAGCCACGCAAGTGTGTTGACTTTATAGACTCCAAAAAAACAACAGCTTTGTCATGCACCTCTTAAATTGTGACTGCCAAAACTTGGATATTTCAACCCACTTCTAACTTGAGAAAACAACTTGCGGTAAGTAGCAGATGTTTCTATTGTTGTTTTGGTAGTGGATATGGCAACATTAGCCCACGCCCTATGGCGTCGCACACGCACACACACAAACAGCTTCTTCATGAAGTCATTTAAGTGAATAAAGCAAATGTTGTTTCTGTAGGGCCCAATGCATGTGTTGTTGGTTTTTGGGCAGTTAAAACTTGAAATGGTGCCAGGTGTGTGTCGACTCCCATATATTATTTTTTTTTTATTTTGTTTTATGTTCATGCTCTGATTTTTAAATTTTTTCTTTACTTATAGTTACTCGAGTAATTTTTTTCATTGAGTACTTTCAAAGGAACGCAGGACAATTTTTAAAGAACTGCAGGCCTCCCTTGCCTCAGTTAAGGTCAGTGTTCATGACACAACAATCAGGAATAGACTGAGCGAAAACGGCTGCAGCAGATAAAGATCCAAAACACACCAGCCAATCAACTTCTGAATGGCTTAAAACGACAAAATGAAGGTTTTTGAGTGGCCTCGTCAAAGTCCAGATTTGAATCAGATTGAAATGCAGTGGCATGACCTGAGAAAAGGGTGTTCATGGTTGAAAACCCTCTATTTCTGCTGAATTCAAACAATTCTGCAAGGAAGACTGGGCCAAAATATCTCCACAGAAATGTGAGAGACTCATTGCCAGTCAAAGAAAATACTGTCCACTTTACTAACGGGGAGTCTTTGACCGTGCGTTCACTGATTGTCGAGCACATGTCAATGCACCTGAACACATCGCAATTCCAGGAAGCGAGGCAGTTTGCTGGTCCTGCTAACAGATAGGACGAGAGCAGCAGTTTCAGTCATTTAGTGGTTGTTACGTTCGAACCCCGTACGTACGAACCCCGGTCCTCAGAACTGTAAGGCAGACGCTTTAAACAGTCGGCCACTGTTTGCCACTTAGCTAATTCACATAAGTTTTATTTAATTCTGGGTAGAAGTTAAATGTACTTATACTTAGGTCTGTGAATTAGTTAATTGCTTGTATGGCTTCCAATGATGTTGGCTCTGGCAGAGGAGAGAGGCAAAGCAGAAAAAGTTCAAAAAGCAAAAATTTCCAGACAAATTTAATTTAATTTATAGAAAAAATTACAATTTTGTTTTTGTAAATAAAACCCAAAGTGATAAAAAAAAAGAAAAGCAATTAATTAAACCACTAAATGTGGTTACTGTAATGTGTAGTGCGCGTACACGAACGGAAGATGGCTTATCACTTGGGTGATGCAGGGTCTTCGTTGCTAAAGCTTGTCATACTCTCACGCTGTAAGTCTCAAAATTGGTTAAAAATAAAAAGGCTCAACGCTTCAATCGTACAATTGTAGCGGTTGTGTTTCAGCAAACGAGCGACAACGGGAACGTTTCAATTAATCACAACCGCGATCGTTGCACGGCAGTGGTTGACCTGGCATCGGATTTATTGCCTTGGTTCAAAATGCCATTTTCTGCGCCTCACATTTCATTGGCACTTAAACGAGAAGGATTAAGAAACCTGTCGGCTACACTCAATTGGACACATGATGAGAAAGAACTCTTCATACAAATTAAACAAGAATTAAGTCAAGCCATTCCTTTGGCACATCCCAACTATAAACTACTGTTTCGTTTGGACATCTCTAACAAAACTCATACTGCCGCTGCAGTATGGTACCAACTAGTATGGGGCGAAAGATGCGCGCAGAATTTGCCATATAATCACACATGGTGTCAGACATTCGGACAAACCACCCATTTTACCAGCAGGTGGACCCCACAAAAAATGGTGGACAAAGGCATTATGGGCCAGAAAAACCATAATGCAATAATGGATAGAATAAAATTCCAAAGAAATTATGATTCAACACAAAACCCTATGATGCTAAGCATCAATGGTCAGGTAATTGGACAAACACAACATTCATATTTAGTGAGAGGAGCGGATGTTTCTGGAAGAGATCCACGTGGTCTTATCCATATCAATGTATTTGAGGAAGAACAAACGGCTAACAACCAATCAAGTTCCGAGGCTGTCGCAAACCCTCCTGTCGTACAAATACTTAACAACCCACCTAGCATATTGGTAATTTTTCAACAGAGACAAAATTACATCAGGTCAAATTGTAGCTTTAGCCACAGGATACACACAACAAAACCTGTGGATAGCCTACTTACAAGAAACGGCCCAACTTGGCAATTTTGGGGATCCATTTTTTTAATAGCTTGAGTGACAAGCTGCTTTGTTTTGTTGTCAACAATCACTTCATCAATGACTGTACATGGTTAGATTCCATGATACACGCGGGGATGCTGTCGCGGCTCTATCTTGCTCTGCACATAAAGCGACCAATTACCACCTGACTCCGTTTGGACGTTAATTCCATGAGCGAAAGATTTGAGACAAGTCGTGCAGTGGTGCCGCTTCACACTACTGTATATTCCTTCATCACATCAATGTTCTCATTGCACAGTAAACACACTGCTTTAATGCTTGTTGGACATGGCAGACAAAATAAATACTTGTCAGCCCACCGGGTCTCGAATTGCCGGTTTTTCAAGATCCACTTTGCACTTATTCGGCTTTGAGAGAGACATTTTGAAGCCCGTCTTGTTTACAAACGTTTGTAGTGCTGTCGTCTGTTCATGTTTAGTGTGTTTCCTGATGTTTGGATTTTAGTGTGGGTCAGTATAGATCCTTTGTGGACATGCCAAGCAGCAATTTACGGCTAGTCCACTTGGACAAACTTGTCATCATATGCACTTTTGTATTGCCATTTTTTTAATGATCACCGTGTTACACCAAAGTAAAATATGAAAGTCTGGCAGCTCATCTCAAATTTCAAATGGGCCAGTAGTTAAATGGGCCTGGTTTATTATATCAGACGCCGTTTGCTAGAAACTACAATTAAATATACATACTGTGTATAACATTCAACCTGCCAGAGTGGCTAGTAGGAGTGGCAACGTGTTGTCCAGATGTGATCAGGTCAATTCATTCTCAGGACACTGAATCGATCGCAACTGTACTGTTTTGGTTGTCTTTGCAGACATTGCACATGATCGAGCTCGAGCTGTCCGATCAAGCCTTGGTGCAAGAATTCATGAAGCCTGCAGATGAAAGGCAAAATCTTCCTTGAGCATTGCTTTTTCTCACCAACACAGTTGTGTCTTTTAAACCTGTCCTCCCAAGAGACTCTTTGACCACATACTGAGGAGGAAAAAGGTTTGTCCCCCCCCAGCATGTATTCTTGTGTGTTCTGGCTTCAGCTGCTCAGGATGAAGATCTTCATTGATGTCTGCAAGACACAGAAAGACAAACACACATGGGCCAAATCTCATTTATTTGCAACCGTTCTCCTTCATCCTGTTTACATGTTGGCGCCTCCTACCAGAAATCCCATCGAGGGGACAAGAACAACGGAGGTGCTAGGCGCAAAGAGGGAAAAATAGTTGTAGAAATGAGAACTCGGTGTTATTTCACGGCCGCGGCAACTAAAGATTACGTCACGTGACTTCATCTTCCTCCATCCATCAATCCATTTTCTTTATCGCTTATCCTCATTAGGGTCACGGGTGTGCTGGAGCCTACCCCAGCTATCTTCATGTGCCATGCGGTGTATACCCTGAACCGGTTGCCAGTCAATCGCAGGGCACATATAAACAGACAACCATTCGCACTCACATTCACACCTATGGGCAATTTAGTCTTCAATCAACCGAACACGCATGTTTTTGGGATGTGGGAGGAAACCGGAGTGCCCAGAGAAAACCCACCCAGGCACAGGAGAGAACATGCAAACTCCACACAGGCGGGGCCGGTCCCCAGAATTGTGAGGCAGATGTGCTAACCAGTTGTCCACCGTGCCGGCTTTCATCATCCTCATAGTTCATTAATATTATTGTGTTTCTCTCATATATACACAATATTTGATTACTGTAATTTTATGTATTTATTTTTCTATATATAGCTAGTGCTAGTCGGGTCGATCAATATTTAATTAATGCTCGATAAGGAAAAAGGGGATCATCGACTTTAGGCAAACATAACAACCACTACACTACAGAAACTGTTGCTCTCGTGCTGTCTGTAAGCAGGACCAGCAAACCGCCTCGCGAGCTGGCATTGCCGATGCGTTCAGGTGCATTGACGCGTGCTCGACACTAGGTGAATGCAGTACAAGGGACTGCTCGTTAGTATCTAGGGGATGCACTAACGCCACATTCCCACCGGAACGCCCCCTCACTGAGGTGCCACACGGGCCGAGTGGCAAAACATGGCTGCGTTCAACACATTCTTTAGTAGTTGCTTAGGAAATTGAAAAACTTGACCCATCACTTCTCAATTTAAGTTTCAAAGGGGAAGTAAATACCAAGAGAAAAAAAAAAGTCTGTCTACTGTTCTATGAGAAGAAATTACTTTTTTTTTCATTATGTTATTTGTATGTCTGATTGCTGAAATGCAAAACAAACATTTCTGCTAAGAATGCTGCACAGTCAAATAGTAACTTTGACAGTTATCAAAGAATAGTAAACCAAATGATCTTTCTGCTGCTAACTAACCGATATGGAACTATGATGAATTCTGATTTTGATGTGCCTGTTATTATTTTTTATACAAACCTTCTTTTTTTTTTGTTTTGTTTTTTTTTTTGTTTTTTTTTTTACAAGCAGAATTTTTTCCTGAAATACATTTCAATCCTGAAGAGTTCAGTTACCATTTTTTATTTTTTAAATAAAGTCTTCACTGAATTATACCTAAAAGATTAAGCTTAAACCGGGAATGAAATAAGTGTGTAAATGAAGTGTTGTAGTTTAGTTGTAGTGATATTTTCTGAAGTGTTCCCGAGCCCACGTGGTGATATCCTTTCCACATTGATGTCGGTTTTTGATGCAGAACTGCCTGAGGGATCGAAGGTCACGGGCATTCAATGTTGCTTTTCGGCCTTGCCGCTTACATGCAGTGATTTCTCCAGATTCTCTGAACCTTTTGATGACATCATGGACCGTAGATGATGAAATCCCTAAATTCCTTGCAATTGTACATTGAGGAACATTGTCCTTAAACTGTTCGACTATTTTCTCACGCACTTGTTCACAAAGAAGTGAACCTCGCTCCATCTTTGCTTGTGAATGACTGAGCAATTGCTCCAAAACAATTAGAATATCATGGAAAAGTTAATTTATTTCCATAATTCCATTCAAAAAGTTAAACTTTCCTCGATTATAGATTCAAGGCCCACCATTTAAACAATTTCATTTGTTTATTTTTTACATAATTTCGGCTTCCGGCTCATAAAATCCACGAAATCAGGCATTCAAAAAATTGTAATACTGTGAAGAACTCACAGAAGAACACATTTTGCACATTTTACAACTGAGTGTCACACACTAATCACCTCCTAAACTCAAAGCACCGGCACAGGTTTCACCAGGTGTCATTAAATTGCTTCAGTTGTCTCAGTTGGGTTCAATATGGGGAGGACTGCATGCAGACTTGACAAGTGGCCAGAAGACCATCATTGATACCCTCCATAGGATGGAGAAGCCACAAAAGTTCATAGCTAAGGAGGCGGGCTGTTCACAGAGTGCTGTGTCCAAGCATATCAATGGAAAGTTTAGTGGAAGGACAAAATGTGGCAGGAGAAGATGCACCGGCAAAAGAGATGCCCATGGGCTTCAGCGGATTATCAAACAGAGAAGATTCAAGAAGCTAGCACAGATCCAGAGAGAGTGGAATGAGGCGGGAGTCACAGCTTCCAAAACCACCACATTCAGACGCAACCGGGAGATGGGCTAGAACTGTCGGTTCCTCGGGCCTAGCCACTTCTGAGCCTTAGCCAACGTAGGAAGCGTCCCAACTGGGCCAAGGAAAAGAAGGACTGGACTGTTGGCCAGTCCTCCAAGGTCCTGTTTTCCAATGAACGTAAAGGTCCAAGGGTTTGAAGTAAGACTGGTGAAGAACAGAACCCAAGCTGCTTGAGGTTCAGTGTGAAATATCCACAGTGAGTCATGATTTGGGGTGCAATGTCCAGTGCAGGTGTTGGTAAACTGATTTCTTAAATCCAAGGTCACCCCAACAGTCTACCAGAATGTTTTAGAGGACTTCATGATTCCTTCTGCTGAGGATCTGTATGAAGATGCAGATTTAATCTTCCAGCAGGACTCGGCCCCTGCCCATACCACCAGAAGCAACGAAACCTGGTTTGATGCCCATCACAGTGCTTGACTGGTCAGCCAACTCGCTGGATCTATTATCAAGAGGAAAATAAGGGGCACTAGACCCAAAAACAAAAAATAACTGACAGCAAGCATCAAAGAAATCTGGGCTTCCATAACTCCCAGGCAATGCCACAGGCGGATTGCCTTAATGCCACAGCGCATCCAGGCAGTGATTCAAGCAAAGGGATTGCCAATCAAGTATTGAAGATTAACATATCATTTTGAAAGTACCATATTTTGATTGATTGAACATGACCCTAAGTTCTTTCTTTTTTTCTACAAAAACTGAGAAATAAATGGTGATTTCTTCACAGTATTCACATTTTTTGAATTCCTGATTTTGTGGGTTTTATTAGCTGGAAGCCCAAATTATGATAAATGAACAAATAAATTCTTGAACTTGTTTAAATTGTGGGCCCTGAATCTATAATCTATGAAAAGATTAACGTTTTGAATGGAACTTTGGAAATAAATAAACTTTTCCATGATATTCAAATTATGGGGAAAAGTCTGTTTAAGTTAAAATACACCTGTTACACTTGTGATTGTGTAGGTGCTCATTAAGATGAATACATGTACTTATGTACAGTATGTCTAGTGATACAAATATATATATACATATATATATATATATATACATATATATATATTTTTTTATTTTTATTTTTTTGTATACATACATACATACATCAGCTGTGTTTGATTACACTGATTGGACTTGATTAGGAACGCCACACCTCTGTCTAAATAAGACCTTACAGCTCACAGTGCATGTCAGAGCAAATGAGAATCATGAGGTCAAAGTAACTGCCTGACCTTACTTTCTCAGAGACAGAATTGTGGCAAGACCCAGATCTGGCCATGGTTACAAAAAAAATGTCTGCTGCACTTAAGGTTCCTCAGAGCACAGTGGCCTCCATAATCCTGAAATGCATGACATTTGGGACAATCAGAACCCTTCCAAGAGCTGGCCGTCCGGCCAAACTGAGCAATCGAGGGGAGAAGAGCCTTGGTGAGAGAGGTAAAGAAGAACCCAAAGATCACTGTGGCTGAGCTCCAGAGATGCAGTCGGGTGATGGGAGAAAGTTCTAGAAAGTCAACCATCACTGCAGCGATGCACCAGTCGGGGCCTTAAGGCAGAGTGGCCTGACGTAAGCCTCTCCTCAGTGCAAGACATGAAAACCTGCATGGAGTTTGCTAAAAAAACACCTGAAGGAGTCCAAGATGGTGAGAAACAAGATTCTCTGGTCTGATGAGACCAAGATAGACCTTTTTGGCCTTAATTCTAAGCAGTATGTGTGGAGAAAACCAGGCACTGCTCATCACCTGTCCAATACTGACCCGTGAAGCATGGTGGTGGCAGCATCATGCTGTGGGTGTGTTTTTCAGCTGCAGGGACAGGATCACTAGTTGCAATCGAAGGAAAGATGAATGCGACCAAGTACAGGGATATCCTGGACGAAAACCTTCTCCAGAACCTCAGACTGGGCCGCAGGTTCACCTTAAAAAAAGACAATGACCCTAAGTACACAGATAAAATACCGAAGGAGTGGCTTCAGAACAACTCTGTGACTGTTTTTGAATGGCCCAGCCAGAGACCCGACTTTAACCCAATTGAGCATCTCTGTAGAGACCTGAAAATGGCTGCCCACCAATGTTCACCATCCAACCTGACAGAACTGGAGAGGATCTGCAAGGAAGAATGGCAGATGATCCCCAAACCCAGGTGTGAAAAACTGCAACATTCCCAAAAAGACTCATGTCTGTATGAGCTCAAAGGGGTGCTTCTAATAAATACTGAGAAAAGGGTCCGAATACTTATGGCTGTGTGATATTTCAGTTTTTCTTTTTTAATAAATCTGCAAAAATGTCAACAATTCCGTTTTTCTTCTGTCAATATGGGGTGCTGTGTGTACATTAATGTGGGGGGAAATGAACTTCAATGATTTTAGCAAATGGCTGCAATATAACAAAGAAAGAAGAAGTCAATCGTTCGTTTCATCTTATCACCCCTGGCTATTTCCACTCAAAGTCTGATGGCCTTGGCCACTCACCGAGGCCTGTCACAATAATTTTTAACTCATTCACTGCCAGCCGTTTCCTGAGCAGGGAACCCCAAAACTGCCAGGCATTTTTGAGGAATTTCACAGATTTTTCAAGCCCCACAGAATATTGTGTACTATGATGATGTACACACCAAAACCACCAAAAGAAAGATCAGACTCTGTTCTTTCATTAGGAAAAAAAAACATTTGTCTCTAGCTTATACCGTTCTTTAGTAATCAGCAGTCAAATATAGGCTACTTTCAGCTAAATCTGTTTCTGGAGGAAGAAAACAGCGTTTTTGTGAAAGTAGCAGACACATCAAGCAGAACAATGACTTTGACACCAATATTTTTTTTCTTTAGTGAATATCTCAAACATCTGAACATAAAACTCTGAGAAAATACTTTTAACAGAAACATAATTTATTTACAAATATAACTGTACAGAATTCCTATTAGACAAAAATGCATGAACAAATGAGTCTCCCACACTTGCACTTTTTTTTCCTCCAAATTTTCCTCCTCTACCGTTTGCTCAATAGTCCAGGTTTTTATTACCTTGTGCATAAAATCTAGCAAGGTTTTATCCACCTTTGGATTTTATTCTTCGGTGGCAGTGAATGGAATCTTGTTTGGTTGTCATACTCCTTGAAATCCTTCTCTACTTCTGCTTGAGGACTTTGCAGTTTAGAAATATAACTATCACTATAAAAATATATTGTTGAAATTGCAGGTGGCACGGTGGACGACTGGTTAGAGCGTAAGCCTCACAGTTCTGAGGACCCGGGTTCAATCCCTGGCCCCAACTGTGTGGAGTTTGCATGTTCTCCCCGTGGCTGCGTGGGTTTTTTCCGGGCACTCCGGTTTCCTCCCACATCCCAAAAACATGCATAAATTGCCCGTAGGTGTGACTGTGAAGGCGGATGGTTGTTTGTTTGTATTTGTATGGTTGCCAGCCCTGCGATTGGCTGGCAACCAGTTGAGGGTGTATCCCGCCTCCTTCCCGATGATAGCTGGGATAGGCTCCAGCACGCCCGCGACCCTAGTGAGGAGAAGCAGCTCAGAAAATGTATGGTTGGATGTTGAAATTGCTGACGTGGGGAAAAAAAAGCTTTCAATTACCTTTTTTTGTTGTCAATGCGTACTGGAATGGGAGTCGAAAGTCTGCTGGATGCATAAACCTGTAAGTTTAAAAAAAATAAAACATACAATTACTTGAGAATACTTTTTATTGATGACGTGTTTTGCATGGGTAAAAAAACAACTACATTACTTTTCTTCGTCGTAATCTAAAAGACGTTCGACTCGTGGGTGTTGATTTCCTGCAAGATGGATGAAATGGAAATTTCAAATCAGTACTGGCAACAGATCTTACATTGTAATGTGGACTAATGGGACTGAATTGTGTTTTTATGTAACAAGTATTGAAGGAGTGTGTTTTCTCGCTAAATGTAGCTCACGCAAGCTGCAAACGAGTTACCTTTGTTTTCGCCTTCGTCGATCTTCGTCGGAGGAAGCTCGGGATGAAGCTCGGCTGGCTATCCAAACGCAGTTCACTCATCACGATTCCGGATCCCATTTACTCAAATCCTGGTCGAGAGACGATCAGTTGCCAAGCGGCTGGGAGGATCTCACCATATGTATGGGCCGGCATTTTGCGCGATAGCTTTGCAACAAAGCGATCGGCTCGGAGCGTCATCCTTTATTCCCCCGCATGATCTAATTCGTCATTCCTGTCGGTCGCGATCAGACAAGTTGCTGATAAAAGTACAAGTCGCGCTTCCAGCCAAGCGTGAGCTCTCTGAGTTACCAACGACTCAACGAAAAAGGCAGGAAGAGGTTGCAACCTATTCACGCTCAATTTTAGTCCAGCAACACACAATGTCCTATCTTCCCTTTTCATTTACCATTAGTGTTATTTTCTTTTTGTCGTAGAGTCCCTCTGTATGTTACCCTGTAGTTTCCCCTCTTAGATTTAATTAAATATTCTATAAAAGGGGCTGCTGCAAACTACATTTCATAAAGATATGTTCTTGCGGCACATCTGCCTCACAGTTCTGAGGACTCGTGTTCAAATCCGGCCTCGCCTGTGTGGAGTTTGCAAGTTCTCCCTGCGCCTGTGTGGGATTTCTCTGCTTACTCAGATTTCCTCTCACATCCCAAAAACATGCGTGGTAGGTTGATTGAAGACTCTAAATTGCCCGTAGGTGTGAATGTGAGTGCGAATGGTTGTTTGTTTATATATGGCAGGCGACCAGCACGCCTGTGACCCTTGTGAGGATAAGCAGTCCAGAAAATAAAAGATTTTTTTTTTTGGTGTTGTGTTGACTCTTCTTCTAACCAAAATGCAGCACATTTCTCTAGCAGAGCAAATGTCAGCGCGATTAGAAGGATGTAAGCCTTTGGTTTATCTGTCGGCCCTTAATTGGGGCCCTTTTTACGTGCTTTGGATTGCGTCCTCCTTACGACTTGAACTTCATGCGTTATGTTCTCTTCCACTTCATTGACATTTCCCAAGTCCCACCTATTGGACTACCAGCAAATGTGATATAAGGTTAATCAGAACTGTCCGCCGATTCTAATTTAACCTAAACTGCCCAACCTCCAACAGTACCAACATCCACTTCGCACAGACGCCGTTGACGGTATTTGCGTCATTACCCAACGATGGGCTGATCGTGTCGTGTGAAAATGTTGACCTCAAGGTCAACCGACTGAGTTTGTTGTTGGCAAGCTGTTAATTACACAATTGTTTGGGGCCAAATTCCATCCAATATTAACCCCTTTTTGGTTGTCGAGAGTTTTTTTTTGTTTTTGTATTTTGCTAAAGTGAGCATGGGTGGGACGATGTGTCACTTTATCAAATGTCTGGAGTGGTTTGTGGCGAAAGCAATTATCAATACCACTTCATAGAATCAATATTATTTTGTGTGAACGTTGTGTTGCACCATTCTAAGATTTTGAGCAGCCTTTCCGTTCTCCCCTAATCGAATTCTGTCTCAAAAGTAATCATGTCTTTTATTTGCTAATGAAAACCGCTCCTGAATACAGTGGAAAATGCACTGAACATGTTGAAGAACTGGTTTCATAAAATAATCACACAGTTTAAACAAAACCAGGTTTATCATTTTTTGCCAAAATAAACAAATTAAACATTAGGTGAAAATCACAGCACATTCTATTAAGACAGAGTATCCAATAAAACACTTCTTGGAGTGGTAATTGATGCTAAGCTTTGTTGGAAGCCACAAACAGACAACATAAAAAAAACAATGTCAAATAACATTGCCATCTTCTGTAAAATCAAGGATGTTCTGAATATGAAATCATATACACTTTACTGCTTACGATTACTTCCATCATTCATGGTGTTGAGATATGGGCCAACACCTACAAAACCAATACTTAGCCTATTTTTAAGTTACCAAAAAGAGCTATAAGAATCATAATCAATCTGAACACACAGAGCCAACAAATGCTTTATCAATTTAAATACATGTACAATTCAAAACCTAACAAATAATGTTCAAATTACGCAATAATTTTCTTTGCCATAGTGTTTAAAAGCTGGTTAAAAATTAAGACTTATGATCTGAGGGGAACTGGTATTCTAAAAGAGGACCAATATAAAACAGACGCGTCTCTGTTAGTGGTGTTACTTTATGGAATGACTACGACGATTACCTGAAAATGTGTGGTTCGCTTATAGTTTTAAAAGTATATTTTAAACAAAAGTACTGAAAAAATATATGACCCAGGTATAACCAAATGGAATTGCATAAATATTGTAACTTTCGTACTCGTTTGACATCCGGGACAAATGTGTGCAATGCTTATTTGTTTAGGTAAAATGCGTTCTTTTTAAGACTACTAATTTAATTTCACTCTGTAAAAAGTTGAAATCTGTGTTGGTGCTTTGCAGGCTTTTTTTCTTTTTTTGCTGAACTATGTTTTTTTTGTCTTGTAAAGCTCGGCGCAGGCATAATAAGCCACGGCTTTGCATAACGCCTTTTCGGTTGGCTTCATCCTTTGTTGGTTTTCTGAAATTATTCTGTGAATGAAAGCTAATCGAATAAACCTCACCTAACATTTACATTGAAACCTTCTCGATCACCTCCATTCTTACCGGCACACTTGTGTGTCTTAGCCCTAGCCTTACAAGAGAATCTTCGACAGCAAGTGGCGCAGGCAAAGTGTTTCTGACCAGTGTGGGTTCTTAAGTGTCTTTTTAAGCTTCCCATGAAGGAGAACCTTTGACCACAAACTGAACAGGCAAAAGGTTTCTCACCAGTGTGGGTTACTGTATGACTTCTTAAGTGTTCCTTCTGACTAAATCTTTGACCACAAACTGAGCAGGCAAAAGGTTTCTCACCAGTATGTATTCTTGTGTGTTTTTTTAAGCTTCCCTTCATTGTGAATCTTTGACTACAAACTGAGCAGGCAAAAGGTTTCTGACCAGAATGTGTTCTTGTGTGTAATTTTAAGTGTCCTTTATGAGTGAATCTTTTACCGCAAACTGTGCAGGGAAAAGGTCTCTCACCAGTGTGGTTTCTTGTGTGTAATTTTAAGCCTCCCTTCTGGGTGAATGTTTTACCACAAACTCCGCAAACAAAAGGTTTCACACCGGTGTGAGCTCTTGTGTGTAATTTTAAGTTCTGCTTCTGGGAGAATCTTTGACCACAAACTGAGCAGGAAAAAGGTTTCTCACCCGTGTGGGCTCGTGTGTGTATTTTCAGGTTTCCCTTGTGTGTGAATCTTTGACCGCAATCTGAGCAGGCAAAAGGTTTCTCTCCAGTGTGGGTTCTTACATGACTTCTCAACTGTTCCTTACTCGAGAATCTTTTACTACAATCTGAACAGGCAAAAGGCTTCTCACCGGTGTGGGCTCGCGTGTGTATTTTCAAGCTTCCCTTTTGAGTGAATCTTTGACCGCAATCTGAGCAGGTAAAAGGTTTCTCTCCAGTGTGGGTTCTTATATGACTTCTCAAGTGTTCGTTACGAGAGAATCTTTTACTACAATCTGAGCAGGCAAAATTCTTCTCATCAGTGTGTATTCTCATATGTAGTTTCAAATGTCTCTCATAAGGAAAGGTTTTCCCACACTGAGAACATTTCCATTGTTTGTTGGTAGTGTGACATGTCATTTCACCATCAGACTCTCCATCTTCCGTTTCAGGAGAGTATGACATCATGTCGTCACTATCTGATCGTGGCGCTAAGAGGCCGTCTGCTTGTGATCCTCCACTGTGGTCTCCATCACCTTCTGTTCTCATGTGTTGACTTGAGCTGCTGCTTGGAGGCTCCGCCCCTCTGTTCTCCTCACTTTGAACTTCATCTCCACTCTTCAAAAGGACCCCAGTCGATTTAAACAAGGTAATAGCCTCGACCTCCTCTTCTTGTTTGATGTGGTGGACCTCTTCGTCCTTCAGTTCCTCTTTGATGTGACAGGACTCTGGCTCCTGCCGCTCAGAACAAAGATATTCACTAATGCCTGCAAGACACCAAAAGACAAACACATGGCATGGGGAAGTCAATTCTCATGTTGAGACTTCAATGTTGTGTATTATGGTTATTTGTATATACAATTTATTTGGACAACCAGAGGAGTGAAGATTTATTGGCAACAACAAAAATGGGCAAGTCAACAACAACAAATGTGAAAAAGTTGAAAATAAGGTCATAAAAATGAGTATCAATAAAGGTATCGAATGCCATTCACAATTTCACCTATCAATGGATTTATTGTTGAGCTTATCCTTGGCTACTCACGGAAAGACAAAGAGTATATATTTAATATTTGTTTTGTAGCATCTCTTAAATTGAAACTAGTTCTCCACTGAACCAAACTTCCACTAAAAGTTAGAAAACTTCAAGGTTAAGTCATTCAAAATGGAAGCAAGAGTTCAACGTAGGCCCCCACGCCCCTCATCGGCATGCACAGCTGGCTTCCCCGTGGTCAACTTATACCATGTTTGCCATTTCAACAGTAAATAAAAGGTTGTGGCATTAGAGCCAAAACGTTATCAGCATGTGCGTTACGTTTGATTGATTAGCTGCTTATTTAGAAACAATTAGATTTTATAAATATAAATACTCCACGTTGTAGTGTAGAGCAGTGACTCCCAACTCCCGGTCCGCGGACCAGTACCGGTCCGTGAGGCATTTCTTACTGGACCGCATAGAAAGAATGACCAATTAATATAATTTCCGTTGTATTGTGTTTTGCGTGTCAAATGCGCTTTATTTTGAAAATTGACATCTTCTCCGGCGCAACAGCTGTGCATCTCAATTGACAAGTGTGCACAGAACGCTGCAGCAGTTCCGTTTCTGCTCCCAGGCGTCTCGCTAACGGCGACCAAGTGCAAAGATCCAATAATTTCATGAACTGATTCACTTCCTTACATTCACTAAAAAGATTCATTCTTTGGAACGAAACATTTGCGAACGAAACACCACTACACTGCATGTGATAAGTTATTAAAAATAAGGCCGTACGACCTCAAAGAAAAAGAAAGCTTATTTTAATAGAAAACAGAAGTCCTACTTAAAATATAGGTTAATATCAACAAGTGAGTCCGCTCTGCATAATACTGTATGTGACGACAAGCTCGCCAACGACACATGGAGACCAAGGACCCTGGACTAAAAGATAAGCCGTTGGGAGTTTTTTGATAGAAAAAGAGATCAACTGCTACTGTTTCCAACATCCTATCTTTGTGAAGCGGGCTTTTCTGCAGTGACAGTTAACAAAGACACAATTATGGAGCAGACTGGACATAGGAAACAAGCCCAGGGCTCACACAGATTCTGCAGTATGGTGAGTTGTATTTAAATAAAATGTTTTTAAGCCGGCTGTGTTATTTATTTTTTTTGCTCTGTGTGTGTATATATTCATTCAGCTTCCGTTTTGCTTATCCTCACTAGGGTCGCGGGCGTGCTAGAGCCTATGCCCGCTATCTTTGGGTGAGAGGCGGGGTACACTCTGAACTGGTCACCAGCCAATCGCATGCCACATACAAACAACCATTCGCATTCACATTCACACCTACTGGCAATTTAGAGTCTTCAATTAACCTACCCTGTGGGTTTTTGGGATGTGGGAGGAAACCGGAGTACCCAGAGAAAATATACATGCGCACCACACCTTGACAGCTGGTCCGTGAGAAAAAAATGCCTACTCTAAACCGGTCCACGGTGCAAAAAAGGTTGGGGAACACTTGCATTTTGGCAATGACCGTTGAATTTGCATCCTTTGTTGTTCAGAGTTCCTGAGAGCAAGGTTATTGGTGACCCTGGCTGACCGCAACCCCTGGCCGAGTAAATTTCTAGGTAGGAGACAAGTAGGTACGCTATGCATTGTATAATAGTCACATGATTTGTATGCACACATTCACACACAAACACGTTTTTGTAAACTGTAAATCACAGGTGAAATCAAACTGTGTCAACGACTCTGAATCTTGGTCAAAATTGTACCAAAACTTCCAAATTGTCATATGTAAAAAATGCTGCGCTGTCACAAAAGGATTGTTACCAAATCAATTTACACAGGAACTTGAAAAAAAGCTGAACCAACGATTGACTTCTGCTTTCCCAAACGAGTTATCTATAAATGTGTTGTGTATGTATAGGTAATATGATGAGCCAAACATTTATTTCCAGTCATAACCATCTGAGGGAAATCGTAAGTATGTGGCCCATGACACAAATTAGTTTCCCACCCCTGCGTATAAATGTATGTGTACAAGAATGAAAACTGAAAAAAAATTCTGTTGATGGGAATGAGGTAATTTTTTGAAATACTTGTTTGAACGGCTTTTATTGTGTGGACATCAGAAAGAATAGATCCAATATTTATAACAATGGAAAGCCAATTTCACAAACACAAAATCTAACCACCATAATGTCTTGCTTTACACAAGCTGATTGAGTTTAGAGTAATCACATATTTTGATAAGGACATTTTTGCGACGTCCTCCATGAGACAGCTGGGGAAACTCCTCCGACTGTTTGGCCCCTGATCAACGGATTGGTGTCTACCATAACTGCAGACACATGACAAACCTCATGGACACCATCTTGAATGAGCGGGTTTTACACAGAGCCAGGCGAATGTGGAATGACATCCGGAGAGCTGATGACCTTCGTGAGTCTGGAGAGAACAACAGAGACAGCAAGGCCCCAAATCGTCATTATGTATTGTGCAAAATCCCCAAGGACATTATATAGGATTCAGACAAAGCAGACAATGAGGAATCACATATCATATTTTCAAAGCATTGCTCCAGTAGCTATGTGCATGTTATATTACTTGATAAATATTTGTGGATCCATTTGCGCCTTATTTTTAAAATTTACTTCCAGGAACCAATTTCTTGAGCTACATGTCCATATACCGTTAAGATCTTTCGTAATGATTATTATTAAAAACACGTGAATCATCTCAACACTTTTACTGAAATTGATAATAACATTTTCAACATTTAATACAACAATAGTTTTCCAATTTAACTGCTTTAATACTCCCATATTGATGAAAAGCATCACTGGTCTCAACACTTCATCATAGAATATCCATCCATCCATTTTCTGAGCCGCTTCTCCTCACTAGGGTCGCGGGCGTGCTGGAGCCTATCCCAGCTGTCATCGGGCAGGAGGCGGGATACACCCTGAACTGGTTGCCAGCCAATCGCAGGGCACATAGGAACAAACAACCATTCGCACTCACAGTCATGCCTACGGCCAATTTAGAGTCTCCAATTCATGCATGTTTTTGGGATGTGGGGGGAAACCGGAGTGCCCGGAGAAAACCCACGCAGGCACGGGGAGAACATGCAAACTCCATACAGGCGGGGCTGGGGATTGAACCCGGGTCCTCAGAAATGTGAGGCTGACGCTCTAACCAGTCGGCCACCGTGCCGCCCATCATAGAATATATTATATAAAATAAATATTGAAGCCATAATTAACTACGATTACAAAGCCATAATTTGTTAACAATTATGATTACAGAGTAACTAAACAAGCCTAAACAGATTTTGAAAAACGCACAAGAAATCAATTACTACAAATAGACCTGACGTCACTGATAAATTCTAAAAAAGTGTATTTACTCTGTAATGCCATGAAGCATGAATGTTTCTAACTACAATATTCATATTTGTACAGTATTATTTGCTGAGATAGCCGTAATTGAAGTAAAACTCACCGTGGCCTCTGTTGAGTTGAGTTTGCAACAATTTTTTATTTTTGGTCCTGTTCGGCTGTTGGGTCAAGCAGAATGGAAAATCTGTATCCCTTTTATGCCAGAACAGTTTTACTGTCACAGTGGAGTTTTTAAGCTTCCGCTGTGGTTTCTTAGTATTAGTCTTAGTACACCGTTTTACATGCACAAAGACTGATAGAAGTGTCCTGTAAATGCTGTGTATAACACTAACGCTACCGGTTATATTTTTTAGCAATGCACAATGGATTACAAATACAAGCATGTGATAATAGACTCACCCATCGAGCAGAAATGAAGCCACGTCGCTCCTGTGTCCATCAAGTTCCTCGGGGAGTCTGAGTTGATGCCAGCCACCTCTCAAATAGTAGGTCCAATGCGTTTCTATCAGATTCCCCACAGTAAACATCCGATGTCCAATGGACCGCCAGATCACGTCCGTATCGCGTCGAGTGGTCTCAATGACCTATAGAATAGGTTGCATCTGCACGCCAAACCACGACCTTATATGGACTTTGATATGACGTTCAAGACTGTACTTTGAGTCGACTTCTTGCGTCTCTGTTTGGCCTTTCTGGTCTCTTCGCTCTGCTTTTGTTTCCTTAGCCGACGAAAGCCTCCTCGTCCGCCACTATTTCCAGCGCCTCCTTGTGGCATAAATGCGCGTGCACGAGAAAATGACAGACCCACTCCCGGGGCCACGGTTCCAGTCTGTACAGTGCCTAATTGGACAATTCTCTCCGTCACAGACTTTCTACATTAATAATGAAAATTAAATTAGAGGCATTAGATGAGGCTGGAGAGGAATGAATTTTCAAAAAGATCATTGAAATAATAGTTTACTGTATGGACATGCAGAGAGTTTTAACATATGACAAAAAGTATTTTTTTCTCCCAGACCTGCTTGCTTCACCTTTAAACCGGGAATTTGCAAATGACATGACTAATGTCCTGAATAACCGTGAAAAGGACACTGGTCATCACTTTTACCCTTGTTCCGTTCAAATGCTTATATGTGCATGAACGCGTGAAGCCGTGTGGTAGGCTACGACTTAGTCACTCAATGAGCAGGTTGCGAAACCAGAACAGCGATGGGACCGCTTACATTTTTTAAAATTAATTTTGCCTTTATTGAACCAGGTTGGTCCCATCGAGAGGCAAGGATCTGTTTTTCACTGTGTGTAAATATATATATATATATATATATTTTTTTTTAATTACCGAAAATGTTGAAACTCGCACTAACATGTTCATTGAACATAAATGTATGCGCACGTAAATAAATTGTTTTTCATATTTTTGATGCGTACCTCCCGGCTTATTTTCTTCGCACCACCGTGCGCATGTTATTGAATCAGAATTCATTCAATATGATGGACTCGTGCCCGCGACCTGCAAGCTGAATCTCAGCCAATGCATGGAGTCCCCCCCCCCCCCCCCCACCAAAAGATGGCTGATCCAAAACTTGAATAACTTTCTTCATATTTATCCTAACAATCATGTTAAACTTGATCATCGTTTTAAATTTATTCCGAAGTTACATTAGAGACACAAAACAAACATATAGGATACCTATACAAAAACTATTTATGAGCCGAGAATGAGCTAAGATTGCATACGTTGTTAAAATGCATAGTAAGGAATAAATATAATACGGGAAAGAGAAATGTTCAGTTAATAAAATTCATGAAATTAGCATTGGAAGTGTAAGAAAATATGAGCCATATATGCCGACTGGAGTATAGAACAATTCAAATGCCAGAGGCAGTGTGTGTGTGTGTGTGTGTGTGTGTGTGAAGTAATGAAGCCTTAAAAAAAAGTAGGAAACGCAAGCGTTTGATTGTACTTCCTCATTCAGTGACAACGTTGGCCGCACGCAGACATGTTGTGCGAGGGACCCACACATATATGCACATATCCTACTGTACAAGCACTTGAATGGAACGAGGGTTAAAAGTGATGTGAAATGTCCATTTAGTTGTTATTTAGGCCAGTCAACCCATAAAGAAATTCCTTGTTTGAGTTCTTGTCACCAATGTTAATATTGTTTTACATATAACTGTTGTTCCAATATGTAGTGCATCTTTGATAAAAGATGTGTGTTTGATGTATTGTGTTGTTTTGTTCTAAATTTGTTCGCAGAGTACGGACGAAACCAAGTACGAACATATTGGTAAATCACAAACATTTGCGTCAAAATGTAAGCACAAATCTGTGCATACCCACGGTGAAGGAGGTCCAGTGAGAGGAAATGTGAATATTGACTCTGCAAGTCAAATTCATACATTTTCTGCTGGCGCCCCTCGAATGATGAGTTCGAGGCCACTAGTGTTGAGCACATCTGCACACAGTTCTGAGGTTGGCTGTTCGAATCCACGCACTGACCTTCTTGGGTGGAGTTTCTGGAGTATTCTCCCTGTGCTTGTGTGGCTTTTTTCAGGCCACACCCAAAAACATGCAATTACTGTATTTTCACGACCATAAGGCACACCGTACTAAAAGGCGCAGTCTCAGTTACGGGGTCTATTTCTGTATTTAACACATTCATAAGGTGCACCGTATTATTGGGCGCAGACATGGTAAAACATATGCTATCTTAAAACATACGGTAGCATGCATGCACGCTAAAACAATGTTTTTAAAAAGGCAGCGGGAGCAAAACTGAGTTCGGTTGTACTTTATTGAAGTATTTAACAATGTAATCACATTATTTTATTATTATTTTTTTTTTTAATCAATCCTCATCCACAAATCCATCAAAGTCCTCATCTTCTGTATCCGAAATGAACAGCTGGGAAAGTTCTCAATCAAACACGCCAGGTTCCTTCTCGTCATTGTCTGAGTCAGTCTCGTTGCCGTGCGGCTCCTCAGAAATGATGCCGGCTTTTACGAAAGCTCGAACAACGGTGCGAGCAGACACGTTAGCCCAGACATCCACAATCCATTCACAAATTGTGGCGTAACTCGCCCGGCGCTGCCTCCTAGTCTTAGTTCGCCATCTGTCATCCATGGCTCCCACGCCTCTCGCAACTTCACTTTGAACGCCCTGTTTACACAGATGTCCAGCGGTTGGAGATCCTCCGTCAAGCCTCCCGGAATGATGGCAAGCTCCGAGTTATTGCACTCAGTCGAATGGTGACTGTAAAGACGCTTCTCCCGGCTGTTCTTTGCTCATTATTCCATTGCTCGAGTTGGTCTTCCAACTCGGGCCACCTCGCCTTGTTTCCGCGGAAACTCAGCTTTGTTTTCTTGACTTGCCGAAGCTCGTTTTCCTGCTTCCTCCACTTGCGAACCATGGATTCGTTGATCTTGAATTCTCTCGCGGCTGCTCGATTCCCATGTTCCTCCGCGTAACTGATAGCTTGCAGTTTAAACTGTGCTTCATAAGCGTGTCTCTTCGTACGTGTCAATTTAGCCAAACCGATGCACATACCGGAACTATATACCTACTGGGGGCGTGCTTTTAGCGTCATCTGTCACGCGCACCCTTCCCCCTTTAACGTCTGCATGCTGTCCTAAGTCACATCCACCTTCCTCTATATAAGCAGCGTGTCGGCAAGAAATGCTCCCAGTCAGTCAAGGGGAGCGCTCATTAAAGTCTCACCAACATTTTGGAATAAGGCGCGCCGCATTATAAGGCGCCACGTCCATTTTGGAGAAAATTTAAGACTTTTAAGTGCGCCTTATAATCGTGAAAATACGGTAGGTTAAATGAAGACTCCAAATTGTCCTTGGGTGTGAACGTGAGTATACGAACGTGAGTATACGAATTGGCATTTGTCTCTATGTGCCCTGCAATTGGCTGGCGACCAGTCCAGGGTGTACCCCACAAGTTAGCTGGGTTAGGCTCCAGCACACCCGCGACCCTAATAAGGATAAGCGCTATAGAAAAATTAATGGTTTGTATGCTTGTGTACTGAAGCGTATTGCATTCATTTAATTTAATAGTAATTTTTTTTGAGGGCGTTGTTTTTTTTTTTTTTTTTAATATTTTTTTCTGTTTTTCTGACGAATTATTTTTCTCAGTTTTCGGTCAAATTCCCCCCCCCCCCTGTTTTATTAATATTTCCCCCCCCCTGTTTTAATGAGTAATTTTTTTTCCTGTTTTCTGAATAATCCCCCCCTTGTTTTTTTTTTACAAATTTTTTCCTGAGTTATCGGGACACATCGAAGTCACGCGAGAACCTGCGAACTGCAAGTGACTCTTTGCGGACTCCGTAATAAGCAATATGACTGTCTTATTTAGTTTGATAAAGTTTTATTTTTATATGGGTTTAAGACACTGGGAGATACTCCGGCCTTTGAGTTACATAGATGGTATTGTTATTAGTCATTAGGGGGATGGGGGGGGGAATGATCAGAAAAAAAGAAATAAATAGTAAAAAAAAACAGGGGGGTGTGGAATTACTCAGAAAGACAGGAACAGCAGGGGGAAAATAGTCATAAAACAGGGGGGGGGGGAATTAGACAGAAAAACTGAGAAAAATAATTAGTCAGAAAAACAGAAAAAAAATATTCAAAAAACAAAGCCCTCAAAAGAAATACTCAGAAAAAAGGGATTTTTTTTAATCCTCCCGCATCCGTGAAACCTAAACAAATGAACCTTTTTAAAGAACCAATCGGATGGAAATCGTCAACGCTTTGACGAGGCTTCATTTGGCCGTCACTATGACATATCAATATAGTCATGAAGATTCCATTCAAATGTAAGAAATATTTTTAACAACAGAAATAAGTTAGTAAAAACTAAACAAATGAGGGTAAAAAGAGCACAAACCTGTTCTGTGTAACACAACACAAGGCTGCATGCTAACAGCGTCCTCGAGTCGTCGTTGTGGCTCGTCTTCCTCTTTCGTTCCAGAAAGTTCCTTCTCATACTTTGCTATCGTTCTTGCACACATTTTTTTTTACACGACAATCACAACAAGTTTACAGGCGATCTCGAGTTTGCTATGTGGTGCTGACAAACGCGTCTCTTTGTTACCGGCTAGCGAGCTAAGCTAAGCTAATCTAACTGGGCCGAGAAGCGTCAACGTGCACCAATACCAAGGCGAGTTTATCCAGACACGAAGACTTAAAAATCTTAAAAGTAGCCTTTAAAACTTTTAAAGTAGTGATGGACGAACGAGAGGTTTCAATCCGTTCAACTACTAATTCCAGAAGAATGAATTCGTGGATTAAAAAAAATTCGGTTACTCAAACAAAAGTGCACGGAAGTAGTCAACTTGTGTTGTTTCGTTCACGACCGTTTCGTTCAGAAGAAGGAATCTTTTTAGTGAACGAACAGAACTGAATCAGAGTATGATATGATTCGTTCTTTGAACTTGCCCGCCGTGAGGCAAGCGAGTCGGCTGGGAAAGGTTCTGTCACTCACTTTTGAATCTTCGGCGAATGGCCAATGAGCAGTCAGCGTGCTGGCGAGGGCGGGACTTATTAAACGTGCTGCCATGTGTTTTGCGATTCGCCATGCTTGTCACTCACTTCGGCGAATGAGCAATAAGGGTATGGAATCTGATTTGTGCCAAAAAGATTCACACAAAACACTTTGACTCGCAAACGCGATGACGACTTTTGCGTTTCTTTTATTCGCTTTTTTTTCTCGTTGTTCTCGCTTGTTGTCAATGCTGTACTAGGAAGACGTGATGTTGTAACATTATGCTAGTTAACGTGTTAGAAGGTTGGATTAGATAGTTTGTTGCGATCATTTCAAACTATGTTTATGGCAAAATATGCTTGATTAAAAACAGAGATAAAGAAAATGCAGGTGGAATGAAGCGGAAACTCGGAAATTCCAGTTGGTCGAGAGTCGAGGATTGTTTTGCGTTTGCATGACGACCCTTGCAGATGTCTACATAGATACGACACGGTCATTTTGACTTCTGTACCGACGATGATCCTAAGCTACGGAGGTCAAAGTCGTCAGCGCATTCCACGTGTGTGGACGACAAGAACACCAAAACGCCAAGGATGCCGGTACATTGTATCATTGAGCTGCATATGGTTGCCTAAAACGAAACGCCGCACAATTAAGAGAAGGGAACTTTGAGTCCCTTTCACTTCTTCTTTTTTTAAATGTCGTATATTGATAGCATACGTTGTATCGTTAACAAAACAGTCAACGTCATGAACATAGGTTAGGAATTGAGCAAGTTACGACTTCATTATAGCGTCTTGTATCGCATTCTATGGGAACAAGGACCTTCCCAACATGGCCGCCAGTAGGCACGTTGGTTCGCCACTCTGCGACAGCGCGCTGGCGTATCTTGTCTTCATATCTATGGACGCCACGAGTCTCAATCGTAACCACACGCGCTTCCTCGTGCTGCACTAAATAAAATCCTGACTTTGAACCGAATGTGCTGAATACTCGTAACAGTAAGTTAGTCACTACTTTACTGTACTAAGACATCATTTGTTCGGTCTACGTGTCTGGTTGCACGTTGAAGCTTTTCGGCCCAGTTTGGTTTAGCATGCTAACAAAGAAACGCGTTTTCTTTTTGTGATCAACAATTCGCTTAGCAGATATCAAGTGTAAGCGTAAAGTGTTCTCTTTCCGCCACCTACTAGGAAGGCTTATGGCCCACAATATCACATATTAACTCTCAAATGCAATAACAACAACTAAATTCTCTCCATCGGTTTTGGTTCTCTGCGATACTGAAATAAAATCCCTTATATAACACTTATTTTCTGAATCCCTTTGTAGCATGTCTATAACGTTTAAACACTCATTTACACTATCTCCAGAGGTCACAAATGAGTTGCCGTCTTTCTGTCTCATATCTCTTATAATACATAATTACATGTTCTACTGTTTCCTCTAGTTGATTTTGGTGCTTTGACATTTTAACTAACGCACTGTTTAACCCAGTGGTTCCCAACCATTTTTTTGTGCTGAACATTTTCGTCATACCATGAGTACCCCCCTCACTCATTCATATTTGATGATTCTCCAAAAGTACCAAACTTACCGCAACTGGTTATGGAATGAAAATCATTTTATTTAATCTCCTTAATTTGAACATTTAAATCTCAGGCCTGTTTAAAAAAAGTCATGTAATCTGAGTACCATAATATTATAGTCATGTAACTTGATTACTTTTAATTACTCCAATATCAAATGTACTAAAAAAAATGACAAAAGAAATGAAATATCAGCACAATATATCTGTCTGGTCTTTTCGGGCCTATGAATGTTTAATATGCATGGTTTTGTAATGCGGGAGGAAGCTGGAGAAACCAGAATACAAATCCACAACTTTAGAACCTTTAGGCAGCCATGCTAACCAGTTGTTCACCGTGCTGCAGATATGAATGGATGAGCTGGATGGAGGGATTGAAAGACATTTGAAACAATTGCTTAGTTGCATGAAAAATAAACCATTGGCTGCAGTATGTGGTCACCGTTTGCCCACTTGCTGCTCTGCTAAAGCCCTGACATGGTTGCTCAGCCCGCGAGTGGGAACGTGGCATGGTGCTCAAATCAACAGCCAGCCTCTCCCGCCGCACATTAAAAATGTAATTTTGCGACATAATCCAATTTTTTTAAAAATCCTGAATACATCATGTATTCTGTGACACCTGTCTGTCCAAGCCTGTTTCCTGCAATGTGCTTCTGTACCACTAGTTGGGAAACAGAATATCCGACTCTTAATCTTGATATAATTGTTTGACATGTCCGATTTAGCGGCATCTGCCTCACAGTTTTGAGGACGCGGGTTCAAATCCGGCCACACCTGTGTATAATTTGCATGTTCTCCCTGTGCATGCATGGGTTTTCTCCCGGTACATTATGAGAGTGCTTAAAGAGGAGGATGCTATTCATGTGGCACAGCTTGAAGCAGGCATCAGGTGCAGGTGAGATGGGCCTGGCTCAAGTTGGAGGCCAGAACAAAAAAGCAAAAGAAATGAGGAAAATTACATTTTAGTCTTAAATTTGTCCATCAACATGTACTTGAATGGTGTAAATAAATGTTTTTCTGCGTGAAGAAAATTTTGCCTTATTGGACTCTTCAGTCTTCCAGATTGCTGAATTTGTGTTAAAATAAATTTTTAAAAGATCTCTGCGAAGACCCAGGGGATCTGGCGGAACGGTGGTTGACTGGTTAGAGCGTCTGCCTCACAGTTCTGAGGACCCGGGTCCAATCCCCGGCCCCGCCTGTGTGGAGTTTGCATGTTCTCCCCGTGCCTGCGTGAGTTTTCTCCGGGCACTCCGGTTTCCTCCCACATCCCAAAAACATGCATGAATTGACAACTCTAAATTGCCCGTAGGTGTGAATGTGAGTGCGAATGGTTGTTTGTTTGGATGTGCCCTGCGATTGGCTGGGAACCAGTTCGGGGTGTACCCCGCCTCCTGCCCGATGATAGCTGGGATAGGCTGCAGCACGCCCGCCACCCTAGTGAGGAGAAGCGGCTCAGAAAATGGATGGATGGATGTTTTAAAAAGGATATGACACAAATCCTCTTAATTCCTACTATGCTAGCTTTCTGTTTGCAGATATTGATTGTACTGACCTATTGGGAGCTGCACACACCTCTCACCGCACTGTCTCAATTGTAAAACAAAACACTGTCTGTGCAGTTCATGACTGGATATCCTTTACAGAAGCAAAACAAAATATACATTTTGTGCTACTTTAAGATTACTACCACAGACAGTTAGTGAAGTATAAAAATAAATGCGTTTTTTTTTTTTTTTGTTACAAAATACGTACCCTCTCCACCTGTTAGCTTTAGACAACACAGGTTTTGTGTAGTGTAATTGCGATGTTGTGCCCCATCTCAAATTGACGAATGTGTTCATAATCCTCGTGGGTAATATCCTCACTCGTCAGTCCAGACACGGACTTGCTTGTCCTTACCGGAAGCTCGACAGCGCTTAGCGAGCCAGTACCTCCCTAAGTACAGTAAACTTGCAATATTTTGCTATGCAGTAAAGCATAATTACTCTCTGGACCCTCTTCTATGTCGAACGAACTTCTATTGGCTGCTGGCACACAAATCATGTCACTTCCGGTGGACGGTCCAAAATTGATGCACGCTATGTCTAAAATGTTGCCGGAAAAGTGAAATCAATCAATATAGAAGTCTATTTGTCAGTTCTTATGCACTTTGCCCAGATAAAGTAACTAATTACTACCTATGACGACGATCTCCGTTGAATGCTTAAAAAAACACTGTGGAAATTCTTTCCATGATTTTCTTTTGAAAGTTCTTTAAAGATGTTTGTTTTTTTCTTTTCTTCACGTCACGTATTTTCTTAAATTCCCACATTTTCTCTACATTTAAACTGTCTCTTTTTCTCATGGAGGAGACCTAACCCCACCTATTTTTACTTACACATTAATAAAAACTACATTATGGATGACACAACATCGCATCTGCCCAGACGGTTCGTTTAAACTACCCCGTTAGAAACTAGAGCCCCCCGACAAGCCTGTCTTACTCCCGATTGTGAAGGTGCTATTGAAGAAGACTCCAACTGATCCAAGCTTGTCGAACAAAGAGAACTTTATTGGCAAACAAGCAATATACAGTATCTACAAACAACTGCGGCAAAGCAATTGGGAACAGATTCTCATTTGCAAGGCTGACATGGGAGCAGAAACAGCAGTAAAACAAAGCCAAATAAAAGCAAATACAAATACATAGATGATAAACTGTACAGTGTGATGTAGTTACATAATATATTACATTACAAAATGCAGTTTTCCATCTTACCAACAGAGTCAGTTTGCTCACAGTTATTTCAAGCAATCATTTACTTGTTTGATATGCACATCACAAAAACATTGGACAAAGCAGATTTTTAAGCAGGAGTGCTAATTTTAAACACTGGTTCACAAGAAGCCGTTAAGAGGGTACATATAGAATGTAGATTTAAAATCAGAGCCACATTCATTAGTTTCAAGATTAAACATCATGCTGATGTGAATATTCTCTTTCATCAGGTCTAGGGCTTGAGATGAACTCGTTGCAGAAATTCAGCTTTTCCCAGGTCTTGCGCAAGCTTTCCTGAAACATCGTTTGCATTTAGTTCCACTCTGGAAAGAGTTGTTGTTTCAGAGAGAGCCATTTTTTTAAATAGCTTGAGTGACAAGCTACTTTGTTTTGTTGTCAACAATCACTTCATCAACGGCTGTACATGGTTAGATTCCATGATACACGCGGGGATGCTGTCGCGGGTCTATCTTGCTCTGCACCAAAAGCGACCAATTACCACCTGACTCAGTTTGGACGTTAATTCCACGAGCTAAAAAATTTGAGACAAGTCGTGCCGCTTCACACTACTGTATATTCCTTCATCACATCAATGTTCTCATTGCACAGTAAACACACTGCTTTAATGCTTGTTGGACATGGCATACAAAATAAATACTTGTCAGCCCACTGGGTCTGGAATTGCTGGTTTTTCAAGATCCACTTTGCATTTATTTGGCTTTGAGAGAGACATTTTGAAGCCAGTCTTGTTTACAAACGTTTGTAGTGCTGTCGTCTGTTCATGTTTAGTGTGTTTCCTGATGTTTGGATTTTAGTGTGGGTCAGTATAGATCCTTTGTGGACATGCACAAGCAGCAATTTACGGCTAGTCCACTTGGACAAACTTGTCATCATATGTACTTTTGTATTGCCATTTTTTTAATGATCACCGTGTTACACAAAAGTAAAATATGAAAGTTTGGCAGCTCATCTCAAATTTCAAATGGGCTAGTAGTTAAATGGGCCTGGTTTATTATATCAGACGCCGTTTGCTAGAAACTACCATTAAATATACATACTGTGTATAACATTCAGCCAGAGTGGCTAGTAGGAGTGGCAACGTATTGTCCAGATGTGATCAGGTCAATTCATTCTCAGGACATTGAATCGATCGCAACTGAACTGTTTTGGTTGTCTTTGCAGACATTGCACATGATCGAGCTAGAGCTGTCCGATCTAGCCTTGGTGCAAGAATTCATGAAGCCTGCTCAGATTAAAGGTGAAATCTTCCTTGAGCATTGCTTTTTCTCACCAACACACTTGTGTCATTTAAACCTGTCCTCCCAAGAGAATCTTTGACCACATACTGAGGAGGAAAAAGGTTTCTCCCCCCCAGCATGTATTTTTGTGTGATTTTTTTTTTTTTTTCAGGACCCCTTCTCAGATAATCTTTAATTACGAACTGAGCAGACATATGGTTTTTACCCAGTGTGTGTTCTTGTGTGCGTTGTCAAATGTATTCTTTGAGCAAATGTTTGACCACAAACTAAACAGGAAAAAGCTTTCTGACCTCTGTGTGTTCTTGTGTGATATTTTAGGGTTCCCTTCCGAGAGAATCGTTGATTACAAACTGAGCAGGAAAAAGGTTTCTCTCCTGTGTGGGTTCTTGTGTGTGTTGTTAAATGACTGCGATGAGCAAATCTTCGACCACAAACTGAGCAGGCAAAAGGTTTCTCGCCAGTGTGTGTTCTTGTGTGAACTTTTAAGGTTCCATTCTCAGAGAAGCTTTGCCCACAAACTGAGCAGGCAAAAGGTTTCTCTCCAGTGTGGGTTCTTGTGTGTGTTGATAAATAACTGCTTTGAGCGAATCTTCGACCGCAAACGGAGCAGGCAAACGGTTTCTCCCCAGGGTGTGTTTTTGTATGTTTTATCAACTTGGTTATTTGAGAAAACGTTTGACCACAAACTAAGCAGGAAAAAGCTTTCTTACCCGTGTGTGTTCTTGTGTGATATTTTAGGGTTCCCTTGCGAGAGAACCGTTGACTGCAAATTGAGCAGGCAAACGGTTTCTCTCCAGTGTGGGTTCGTGTGTGTGTTGTTAAATGACTGCTATGAGCAAATCTTTGACTGCAAACTGAGCAGGCAAAAGGTTTCTCTCCAGTGTGTGTTCTTGTGTGAATTTTTAAGGTTCCATTCGCAGAGAATCTTTGACCACAAACTGAGCAGGCAAAAGGTTTTTCTCCAGTGTGGGTTCTTGTGTGAGTTGTTAAATGACTACTATGAGTAAATCTTCGACCACAAACTGAGCAGGCAAAAGGTTTCTCACCAGTGTGTGTTCTTGTATGAGTTGTCAAATGATGTCTTTGAGAAAATTTCTGACCACAAACTGAGCAGGAAAAAGGTTTCTCCCCAGTGTGTGTTTTTGTATGTGCTGTCAAATTCTTTCTTTGAGCAAATTTTTTACCACAAACTGAGCAGACAAAAGGTTTCTCACCCGTGTGTGTTCTTGTGTGACCTTTTAAGGTTCCCTTCCTAGAGAATCTTTGACTGCACATTGAGCAGTCAAAACGTTTTTCTCCAGTTTGCTTTCTCATGTGTTGTTTCAAATGTGAGCGTTTGTTGTCAGAGTGACCTTCAGACTGTTCCTCATCATCATCAGTGTGAGGAGAGTGTGACTTCATGTCACTATCTGATGGTGGAGCGAAGAGGCCGTCTGCTTGAGATACTCCACAGTGGTCTCCATCATCATCTGTTGTCATGTCTTGACTTGAGCTGCCGCTTGGAGGCTCCGGCCCTCTGCTCTCCTCATTTTTACCTTCATCTTCGCTCTTCAAAGGGACACCAGTCGACGGAAACTTGATGATTTCCTCCCGCTCTTCCTCTTTAATGTGGAAGAATGCTTTCTCATCTTTAATGTGAGGGCGCGCCAGCTCTTCTTCCTCTTTTATATGATGAACCTCTTCGTCCTCCTCTTCCTCTTTGATGTAAGGGGACTCTGGCTTCAGCTGCTCAGGATGAAGATCTTCATTGATGTCTGCAAGACACAGAAAGACAAACACACATGGGCCAAATCTCATTTATTTGCAACCGTTCTCCTTCATCC
Source organism: Phyllopteryx taeniolatus (assembly GCF_024500385.1). Taxonomy (NCBI): domain Eukaryota; kingdom Metazoa; phylum Chordata; class Actinopteri; order Syngnathiformes; family Syngnathidae; genus Phyllopteryx; species Phyllopteryx taeniolatus. The sequence continues at coordinate 279,465 of NC_084523.1, forward strand.
TGTTTACATGTTGAAATCCCATTGAGGGGACGAAAACAACAGAGGTGCTAGGCGCAAAGAGGGAAAAAAATAGTTGTAGAAATGAGAACTCTGTGTTATTTCATGGCCGCGGCAACTAAAGATGACGTCACGTGACTTCATCTTCCTCCATCCATCCATCCATTTTCTTTATCGCTTATCCTCATTAGGGTCACGGGCGTGCTGGAGCCTGCCCCAGCTATCTTCATGTGCCATGCGGTGTACACCCTGAACCGGTTGCCAGCCAATCGCAGGGCACATATAAACAGACAACCATTCGCACTCACATTCACACCTATGGGCAATCTAGTCTTCAATCAACCGACCACGCATGTTTTTGGGATGTGGGAGGAAACCGGAGTGCCCAGAGAAAACCCACCCAGGCACAGGAGAGAACATGCAAACTCCACACAGGCGCGGCCGGTCCCCAGAATTGTGAGGCAGATGTGCTAACCAGTTGTCCACCGTGCCGGCTTTCATCATCCTCATAGTTCATGAATATTATTGCGTTTCTCTCATATATACACAATATTTGATTACTGTAATTTTATGTATTTATTTTTCTATATATAGCTAGTGCTAGCCGGTTCGAACTGTTGCTCTCGTGCTGTCTGTTAGCAGGACCACCAAACCGCCTCGCTAGCTGGGATTGCCGATGCGTTTGACGCGTGCTCGACACAAGGTGAATGCAGTACAAGGGACTGCTCGTTAGTATCGAGGGGATGCACTACACATTCCCACTGGAACGCCCCCTCACTGAGGTGCCGAGTGGCAAAACATGGCTGCGTTCAACACATTCTTTAGTAGTTGCTTAGGAAATTGAAAAACTTGACCCATCACTTCTAAATTTAAGTTTCAAAGGGGAAGTAAACACCAAGAGAGAAAAAAAAGTCTGTCTACTGTTCTATGAGAAGAAATTACTTTTTTTTTCATTATGTTATTTGTATGTCTGATTGCTGAAATGCAAAACAAACATTTCTGCTAAGAATGCTGCACAGTCAAATAGTAACTTTGACAGTTATCAAAGAATAGTAAACCAAATGATCTTTCTGCTGCTAACTAACCGATATGGAACTATGATGAATTCTGATGTGCCTGTTATTAATTTTTATACAAACCCTTTTTTTTTTTTACAAACAGAATTTTTTCCTGAAATACATTTCAATCCTGAAGAGTTCAGTTACCGTTTTTTATTTTTTAAATAAAGTCTTCACTGAATTATACCTAAAAGATTAAGCTTAAACCGGGAATGAAATAAGTGTGTCAATGAAGTGTTGTAGTTTAGTTGTAGTGATATTTTCTGAAGTGTTCCCGAGCCCACGTGGTGATATCATTTCCACATTGATGTCGGTTTTTGATGCAGAACTGCCTGAGGGATCGAAGGTCACGGGCATTCAATGTTGCTTTTCGGCCTTGCCGCTTACATGCAGTGATTTCTCCAGATTCTCTGAACCTTTTGATGACATCATGGACCGTAGATGATGAAATCCCTAAATTCCTTGCAATTGTACATTGAGGAACATTGTCCTTAAACTGTTCGACTATTTTCTCACGCACTTGTTCACAAAGAAGTGAACCTCGCCCCATCTTTGCTTGTGAATGACTGAGCAATTGCTCCAAAACAATTAGAATATCATGGAAAAGTTCATTTATTTCCATAATTCCATTCAAAAAGTTAAACTTTCATAGATTATAGATTCAAGGCCCACAATTTAAACAATTTCATGTATTCATTTGTTTATTTTTTTACATAATTTGGGCTTCCGGCTCATAAAATCCACGAAATCAGGCATTCAAAAAATTGTAATACTGTGAAGAACTCACAGAAGAACACATTTTGCACATTTTACAACTGAGTGTCACACACTAATCACCTCCTAAACTCAAAGCACCTGCACAGGTTTCACCAGGTGTCATTAAATTGCTTCAGTTGTCTCAGTTGGGTTCAATATGGGGAGGACTGCATGCAGACTTGACAAGTGGCCAGAAGACCATCATTGATACCCTCCATAGGATGGAGAAGCCACAAAAGTTCATAGCTAAGGAGGCGGGCTGTTCACAGAGTGCTGTGTCCAAGCATATCAATGGAAAGTTTAGTGGAAGGACAAAATGTGGCAGGAGAAGATGCACCGGCAAAAGAGATGCCCGTGGGCTTCAGCGGATTATCAAACAGAGAAGATTCAAGAATCTAGCACAGATCCAGAGAGAGTGGAATGAGGCGGGAGTCACAGCTTCCAAAACCACCACATTCAGACGCATCCGGGAGATGGGCTACAACTGTCGGGTTCCTCGGGCCAAGCCACTTCTGAGCCTGAGCCAACGGAGGAAGCGTCCCAACTGGGCCAAGGAAAAGAAGGACTGGACTGTTGGCCAGTCCTCCAAGGTCCTGTTTTCCGATGAAAGTAAAGGTCCAAGGGTTTGAAGTAAGACTGGTGAAGAACAGCACCCAAGCTGCTTGAGGTCCAGTGTGAAATATCCACAGTGAGTCATGATTTGGGGTGCAATGTCCAGTGCAGGTGTTGGTAAACTGCTTTCTTAAATCCAAGGTCACCCCAATCGTCTACCAGAATGTTTTAGAGGACTTCATGATTCCTTCTGCTGAAGCCCAAATTATGATAAATGAACAAATAAATACTTGAACTTGTTTAAATTGTGGGCCCTGAATCTATAATCTATGAAAGATTAACGTTTTGAATGGAATTTTGGAAATAAATCAACTTTTCCATGATATTCAAATTTTGGGGAAAAGTCTGTTTAAGTTAAAATACACCTGTATATTTACACTTGTGATTGTGTAGGTGCTCATTAAGGTGAAGACATGTACTTATGTACAGTATGTCTAGTGATACAAATGTGTACTATGTAACTGTTTTGGAGAATGTGTGAAAAAATAATAAAAAATTGACAGTACATTGCATTGTACAAATACTACTCAAAGATATCGCTGACAAAACATTTTTTTAAACCTAAGCATGTGTGCAAAAAAAAAATGTATATATAAAACATTGCTGATATAAAATATTTAATATACTATCCATTAATATACTCTTCATCTTAGCTGTCCCTCCTTTTGGCTGAAATATGTGATACCTTTTTGATTAATGTCCGGTTTTCGGACCGTCCTGTGGTGGCTGCGTATTTTATTTTCTCTATAGACATACACACTTGTTACCTTGCTTCTCATAGTTGGTTTCTTCTCAGCCAGACTTCAGTGAAAGTTGTACTGAGGCGCCAATCACTTATTCCGGTGTTTGCGTTGTGAAATTTAACTGCGCCGGTTTAGCATGGCTGAGCCGTATCGTCCTGTTAATTACTCCTCGTCCTCCATTCATGATCAGGTCAAAATTGTAGCTTATTGGCCACCATGGAGGCGAGGATTAATGACATTTCGCAGGGGCAACAGCCAGCGTGAAGGAGGAGCTTCCGTCAGACGGCCTGGAAACTAGTCTTTTTCAGCCAATCACTTGCTGTGGTACTTTCGATGCCAAACACGTGATAGCCCCTTGCTCGCTAACTCGCAATCTTAAGTTACCGACACGTGTTACCATGTCGTCTTGCCCTCTATTTTCTTCTTCATTGTAGCATCGGAACACATAACTGCCCGGGACAAAATATGTCCAAATCGGAATTGCTGATAAATTAGATTGGTTTGATTGGATAGTTTTTGCACGGACAATAGTTTAGAATTCTATTTTGTGGATTGTGCTTCTTGTACAAATGTTTTCTCTTGCATGGTATTTCTATGTCCTGTATCTACTATTGTTGCTAAAACAATAATAATAATAAGCATATTTTGATAAAGTCAGGAAAATTGAAGGACTGAAATTAAAATGTCAACAGAAAAAGGGTTTCCCAGTTGCTTTAGCACATTTCGCAGATCCAAATTGAAATTTGCAAAACAGTAAGTGCATTTCTCATAATTTGTACAACTAGTATAACACCATGAAATACTTGCAAACGTCAGTCTCTTGCTCAAAATCATTAGTTCACCCCTCAAAAGTAAATGTGTGTCAATTAACATGTCAGTGCCATCATAGTGGCAAGTCTTTGTCTCATTCATTGTCGACGGATCAAATTGCTTAAGTCATGTTGTCAATATAACCATGCACTCTAAAGGGATGTTCTTAAGCATGTAAACTGCAGCTTAAGTTCCGATGCCAATCATTTTAAATTGTATTTTACACTTAGTGAATGTGAAAGACTGATGACAAGGTTCACATTCACACTTTTCCTGCTTGCATTGTAATTTGTTGAGGGACCATGTCAATCAATCAATTTTGATCGACACGACAGACAATCGATAATGTAGGTAAATGTACATAATCAGTTGTATGGATATACCAAAGCATTTGCAATTTGTAAAAAAAATAATAATAATAATAATTCAAATGAAAAACTGCTTTCAGGATGAGAACAAGTGACACAATTATATGAAAATTCAACAAGTACTTTTGAGTATTTAAATTCTGTTCGGAGAAATGGACCAAAGCAACTGAGAAAAAACATAATATTGTTGTACTATACAGTATGGAACGTCACACAGTGCTCGTAAATAAACGCAGGAGTAATATTAAAATTAGACTGTATTTTCTAAACGAGTGAGAGAGAAGTGAACCCACCCACTCTGCAGAGGACAATTCGAGGCTGCAGATTGAACACAGCGTCCAGTAGTTGACGTTGTGGCTCCTTCTCCTCTTTTGGGCCACAAAGTTCGTCCTTGTACTCTGGTGTCCTCCTTCCACCCATTTTCACACGACGATCACAACACTTTTCGCTCTACGTTGGAGGGATGAGAAAAGGCAAGTGAAAAAAATGTGAAATAATTAGATCAAGATTAAGATTTGGACATTGTGGGTTAAACAGTACATTAGTAGAAGAAGAAGGGGGGGAAAAGGGGGGAGGGGGAGTACATTAGTTTAAATTGCAAAGTCAAAAGGAGGAAACAGTAGAACGTGTAATTATGCATTGTAAGCAATACGAGACAGGAAGAAGACAACTAATTCAACATGGGACTGCACTTCATCCTAGAACACCTCGACAGTGCAGGGACCTACGCGAGGATCCTGTTCGTGGACTTCAGCTCAGCGTTCAACACCATCATCCCTGAAGTCCTTTCATCCAAGCTTCTCCAGCTCAGCGTCTCACCTGCCATCTGCCAGTGGATTTACAGCTTTCTGACGGGCAGGACACAGCAGGTCAGGCTGGGGGAGGCCACCTCATCCACACGCAGCATCAGCACTGGGGCGCCCCAAGGTTGTGTCCTCTCTCCGCTGCTCTTCTCTCTCTACACGAACGACTGCACCTCAGCGAACCCGACTGTCAAACTCCTGAAGTTTGCAGATGACACCACTGTCATCGGCCTCATCAAGGACGGTGACGAGTCTGCATATCGACAGGAAGCGGAGCGGCTGGAGCTGTGGTGCGGCCAACACAACCTGGAGCTGAACACGCTCAAGACTGTAGAGATGATCGTGGACTTCAGGAGGCATCCTTCGCCACAGCTGCCCCTCACGTTGTCCAGCTGCCTTGTGTCAACCGTCGAGACCTTCAAGTTCCTGGGAATTACAATCTCTCAGGACCTGAAGTGGGCGACCGACATCAACTCCGTCCTCAAAAAGGCCCAGCAGAGGATGTACTTCCTGCGGCTTCTGAGAAAACACGGCCTGCCACCGGAGCTGCTGAGACAGTTCTACACAGCGGTCATCGAATCAGTCCTGTGTTCTTCCATCCCAGTCTGGTTTGGTGCTGCTACAAAAAAGGACAAACTCCGACTGCAACGGACAATCAAAACTGCTGAAAGGATTGTCGGTACCCCCCTACCCACCATTGAGGACTTGCACGCTGCCAGAACTAAGACAAGGGCGTGCAAAATCCTCTCGGACCCTCCGCACCCCGGTCACCAGCTCTTCCAGCTCCTTCCCTCAGGTAGGCGCTACCGATCAATGCAAACTAGAACTAGTAGACATTCCAACAGCTTCTTCCCTCTTCCGATCAACTTCTTAAACACCTAACCTATAATTCCATTACAACAAGATGGCAATTTTTTGACTTGAGTTCGTTGTCACATTTCTGTGGGGCCAATTATGTATTACTCGTGCACTCACTGTAGTTGTCTCGCCATGCTGCACTATTTGCATATACTGGCCACTCATGCCAGAGTAGCATCTGCTCCATTTGCACACTGATTGAGGAGTATCTGTAACATTTGCACAACCAACATTGTCCCAGATTATCGCACTGCTCGTCACTTTAAACCGCATACAATCCTTGAAGTCTCAGCGCCCTTTGCACAATGGTCATTGCACCGGACTACTGCAATATTAGTCATTCGAACTGCTCTAAGTGCTAGAGGACTCTGCATCTTTTTGCACAATTGTTTTTTGTCAATGTCTTTATGTCTCCAAAGTGTTCTGTAAATTGACTGTCTGTTGTACTAGAGCGGCTCCAACTACCGGAGACAAATTCCTTGTGTGTTTTGGACATACTTGGCAAATAAAGATGATTCTGATTCTGAATTCGCGACCTCAGGAGACGAAATTTTGTTGAAACATTATTCTACAAGAGCAGATATGAAATAAGTCTTACGGGATATTATTTTCAGTATCTCAGATAAACAGAGGATATAGAGAGAATCTATTTGTTGTTAAAAAAAAAATCCACATTTAAGCGTGAGTATTAGGTATTCTGGTCCACACTCCTGACTAGTCGGTGCCGGAAAAAGAACACTTTACGTTCACAATTGATCTCTGTTTTGCCAAGTGTTCATCCCAAACGCGTCTCTTTGTTAGCATGCTAAGCTAAACTAGGCCGAGACGCTTCGACGTGAACCGAGACGACTTCAACCCGACACGAAGATGGAACGAATGATGTTTTAGGCTCATAAGGTAGTAATGGACTTACCGTGACGAGGATTCGGCACGTTCACTACAAATTCAGGACATTTTTTAGTGCAGCACATGGACGCGCGTGTGGTTGCCACTGAGACGAGTGTCGTCCATAGATATGAAGACTAGATACGCCAGCTCGCTGTAGCAGCCCTGCTAATCAACGTGCCTACTGGCGGCCATGTTGGAAAGGTCTTCGTTCCCATAGAAGGCAATGCATGACACTGAGATGAAGTCGTAACTTTTGTCAACGCCAAAGTGTATGCTATCAATACACGATATTAAAAAATATAATAATACAATGTTTTTCCACGTGAAAAGGACTCCAGTTCCCTGGACGTGTCTTATCTCTTGCTTTCACCCTCCAACCAACTAGAACAGGCCGAGTTTCGTGTTTATTCCACCTGGAGGTTCATTTTTTTTAATCTCGCTTGTGTCCAGTAACCTTTACCATAAACTTGGTTTGAAATGATCGATTCGCAACTACAAAATCCAACCTCCTTCGTCCGCGCATACGCTTCCCTCGTTCCCAGCAACTTCCGCTACATTGAAACCCCGACACAAGTGCGCCCATCCCTACTTTCAAGAGCTAAAAGGTCATTTAAATCTTGGTGTCCGGATAAACTCGTCTTTGTGGTGCAACTTGAAGCTTCTCGGCCTAGTTAGCTTAGCTTAAAACACAAAATGCAGTTTTTGAATGAAAGTTTTTATGATTAAAGGGGAAAAAAATTCCAAACCTACATGGCCCTGTGTGAAAAAGTGATTGTCACCTTAAGCTAATAACTGCAATCAAGCAATTGCACGAACTTGCAATGAGTCTCTTACAGCGCTGTGGAAGATTTGGCCCACATTTTTCCTGAATTGTTGTAATTCAGCCACATTGGAGGGTTTTTGAGCATGAACTGCCCTTTTTAAGGACACGCCACAGCATCTTAATAGGATTTAGGTCAGGACTTTGATTATGCCACTCCAAAGTCTTCAATTGTGTTTTTCTTCAGCCATTAAGAGGTGGACTTACTGGTGTCTTTTGGATCATTGTCCACCTGCAGAATCCAAGTTTGTTTCAGCTTGAGGTCATAAACATTCTCCTTCAGGATTTTTTTGGTAAACAGCAGAATTCATGGCTCAAAGCGAGTCTTCCAGGTCTTGAAGCATCAAAACAGCCCCAGACCATCACACGACCAGCGCCAGATTTTACTGTTGGTATGTATGGGGAGACATATGTCTCAAAATTTTTTCCTTTTGTGTTTTTCAGATCCACAAATACTGTATATCCGCAATTGACACGTGTTTTTACAATCCACAAATAATATCCGCGATTCACACTTTTTTTTTTTTTTTAATCCACAAATATATCTGCAATTCACATGTCTGTTTTTCAAATCCACAAATTATTTGCACGTGTTATTCAAATTCACAAATAGAGCTGCGATTTACATGTATTTTGGGGGCTGCCGGTTGTGCACCTTGTTCAGCCATGGTCAGTTTCAGCAGTGTCGGATCATAGACTGTGGGATTCCTATAAAAATGACTTGCAGTCAAGTCATCAACAGAGACAGCAACATTGCCGCCTATCGGATGGAGGGAGGGCTTTCCCACAGGTGTGAATCTTCTCAAGTTGAAAACTGCGCTACGTTTGTCGAAAAAAATAAAAGCGCGTGCCCGCTGATCCACAAATGCACCCAACAATTCACAAGCAGAATTTAATATTTACAAATGATAAGTCATGATAAATGCACACACATTAAAAAAAAAAAACGTGTAAATCACAGATGTATTTGTGGATTTGAAAAACACGTGCAAATAATTTGTGGATTTGAAAAATGTGTGAATCGCGGATATATTTGTGGATTTGAAAAAAAAAAACGTGAATCGTGGATATATTTGTTGATCTGAAAAAAACATGCAAATAATTTGTGGATTTGAAAAACGTGTGAATCACGGCTATATTTGTGGATCTGAAAAAAGCGTGCAAATAATTTTAAGACATCTCTCTCCCCATAGGTATGATGTTCTTTTTCTGAAATGCGGTGTTACTTTTACGCCAGATGTAATGGGACACACACCTACCAAAAAGTTCAACTTTTGTCTCATCAGACCAGAGTATTTTCCCAAAAGTATTGGGGATCATCAAGATGTCTTCTGGCAAAAATGAGAAGAGCTTGAGTGTTTTTCCTCAGCAGTGATTTTTGTCTTGGAACTCTGCCACGCCTTCTCTTTCTTATGGTGGAGTCATGACCACTGACATGAACTGAGGCAAGTGAGGCCTGCAGTTCTTTGGATGTTGTTGTGGGGTTTGTGAACTCTTGGATGAGTTTTTGCTGCATTCAAGGTGTAATTTTGTTCGGTCGGCCACTCCTGGGACGGTTTACCATTGTTCTTTGCTTTCGCCATTTGTGGATAACAACTGTCACTGTGGTTCTCTGGAGTCCCAAAGCTTTAGAAACCTTTTCCACACGTGTGTGTGTGTTAGGCTCCAGCACGCCGCGACCCTAGTGAGGATAAACGGAACGGAAGATGAAGGAATAATATATATATATATATATATATATATATACACACACACAAACATACACACAGTGGGTATGGAAAGTATTCAGACCCCATTAAAATTTTCACTCTTTGTTATATTGTAGCCATTTTCTAAAATCGAGTAAGTTCATTTTTTTCCCTCATTAATGTACACACAGCAACCCATACTGACAGAATTTTTTTTTAAATTGTTTGTTTTAGTCAGCCACCAATTGTGCAAGTTCTCCCATTTAGGGTGCTTCTACTAAATCCTGAGCAAAGGGTCTGAATACCTATGGCTGTGTGAAATTTCAGTTTTTCTTTTCCAATAAATATGCAAAAATGTAAAAAATTCCAACCCCTCCCTGGCCACGCCCATATTTAAATATGCAAATTATATTTAAATAACCCCTGCACCTGAGATCCCGATGTCTGCATGATCAGGAAAATAAGCAAGGTAATGAAGAAAAATATTTTTTCTGAATGTGAAGTTGCTCAATGAAGTGGAGGTGCGCAAGAAAATCCACTTTTAGCACGCTGTTAACAAGCGAATGAGGTGTGAATGGGACAGCGTGTGTGCGGCTGTCAATGCTGTGAGGTCAGAACATTGCACACACGCTGAACTAAAAAAGAAGTGGTCAGACATTAAGGTGGATGTGAAGCGGAGGACAGCTGCCCACCGCCAAAGTGCGGACAAAACAGGCGGAAGAACCAGCGCCGAGGGCCTTGCCCCGTTCGAGGAGAGAATCGCTGCAATCATAGGTGACATTGCTCTCTCTGGGGTGGTGGGAGCACATGTGACTGACTTTGATCGAAGTGTCGCCAAAGCACCAAAAGCTGCAGAAACGTGCGTACGCCAGCCATACAGTTGGCGTGTGGCACCGCACATTTCCACGCTCATTTCACCCTTGATACATCTGAACTTTGCTGTGAAAACGCAACATTTTTGTGCGTATGCACCTTTTGTACATGACCCGCCTCGTCTGCTCTCTCATCTTCCTGGTATATAGCATAGTTGACTAATAATGACGTTTGATGCTTTATTTCTTGAGAACTAAAACTTTTTCTGTGCATATAAGACACGTCTGGGTGCCCCTGTGCTCAACCAAAAAAAATTCTGTCTCCCACTTTTCCTGAAATTGGCTGTGCTCGTTGCCAACCTCTCTTCACGGCAGATTTTAATCAGAGATTGTGTCACATAGCAACACGTGCAAAGGGAAGATGCAAGGCGCGGGGAGGATCACGAATACATACAACGTAGTAGAAGAGAAAATTAACCGAAATGTAATTGCGGAGGGAATCACACAGCCATATGGGGATTAGCCTTCAGAATTAGAAGAGAAGTGAATTCGGGCTCTTCCCCGTCAAGGGTGTCCAGATCTCCGAAGACCTCTCTTGGACCGTCAACACCTCAACCCAGGTCAAGAAGCCCCGCCAGAGCCTCTTCTTCCTGACTAGACTGATCTGCCCATCTGTCTCCTAGATATTGGTGAACTTCAACCGCTGCACCACTGAGAGCATCCTCACCAACTGCATCTCGGTGTGGCAGCTTCCTGAGGAGCCCACCATCTCAGGGGAAGAGCGGGTGGAGCCCGTCCAAGAGCCAAAGTCAGCGCTACCTTGACTTGCCAGTGCCCCAGCTTAGTAGTATTTCCACTTAGGCCTTGTCACTTGGCACTTTTTTTTTTTTTTTGCTTTAAGTTGCAAGTATTTTGTTTTTAGAGGGCTTCCAATGTTAAAGGCATTTCAATTTTTTTCAATGATGAAAATGGATTTGATATACAAACTGAGTCACTTACTGTTTCAAGAGGTGTATTTTATTATGGATCACATTTACACTTTACCACCAAAAGTCAAAGTTTCTTTAGTCTAGTTCAATCAACCTTCACTTACCTGATATCGACATCACTAAAACGCCAAAAACGCATGCATTGCTTGAAGGGTGTATGGCTCTTAATGGTCCATATTTTACTAAGAAGTTTATTTTATGTATTTTTTGCTCAACAAAATTAACCTAACCTTGCAAACCTCATGTAAGAACCCAAGAAAGGTGGTTTCATGTCCCAAAACTGTCAACAATCACCAAAATTTATGCTTTTTATATATATATATACATATACATATACACTCATGGCAGCTTCAACCTCTGAAAACAATCGGCCCAATATTTTAGATTTAATGGATCAGATAAGATCAGCCGCAGTTTCTGAACATGAAGCGACCTAACGCGTTGGGCAGGGAGAGCCTCGTCATGGGTCACCCGATGTTCTGACAGCCAGCCCAAGTCCATGTCCTTCTCACAATTCCACCTATAGAAACGCCTTTGTGATCTACAAGAACTCTACTGGGAAATCTTCAAGACATGTTTGGGGCTCACAATTCAAAAGTGAGCTGACAAATGAGGAAATGAATCTCCAAGAATTCATGTGGGAGGACGGTGGCTGTCTTCTTTCCTCAAGGAGGCATTCCAACGGTCAATTATTTATTATTTTTTTAAACAAGCCTTGAAACATATTTTACTTCCACGATTTTAACTTATTGTCTAGAAAACAACACCCAGACTTTCAATATGGGCAAAAATTATACCACAGAGAGGAGTGAGGAAAGGTAACCGGATCCTGATCGCTACGTGTAACAGGCTGACTGTCCAAAAGGTGGGAGGGCCAAAATCTGGCTGAAAAATATATATTTCATCAGAAAACGAGCCTATCATCACAACTGAAGCTATTTTGGAGGGCTTCTTTTCTGCAAACAACATTTGTAAGTCCAGAACTACAGAATAAGTCCCGATCGTCTCATCAGTAACTAGTTCCTTTCAAGTATTTTGGCACCAGTGCTAAATCTCAACACTTCCCCACAGGAGCTTTTTAGAAAATATATGGACAACAAGAAGATGGATAAAATAGAAGATGGGACACTGAGTACACGCATGTATTGTTGTAAGTCAGTAAGATAGTAATTAGTTTTGATAGTCAACATTTACATTTTCATTGGAAGCTTATTGATCACTGCTATTCTCACTAACACACTTGTGTGCCTTACGAGAGAATCATTGACCACAAACTGAGCAGGAAAAGGGTTTCTCTCCTGTGTGCATTCTTTTGTGTATTTTTAAGTGTTGCTTTTGAGTGAATCTTTTACTGCAAACTGAGCAGGAAAAAAGTTTCTCACCAACGTGCTTTCTTGTGTGTATTTTTAATTGTTCCTTATATTAGACCATTTCATCCCAGTCTGAGCAGGAATAAGGTTTCTCTCCAGTGTGCATTCTTCTGTGTATTTTTAAGTCTCCCTTCTGTGAGAATCTTTGGCCACAATCCAAGCACGAAAAAGGTTTCTTTCCAATGTGCGTTGTTGTGTGTATTTTTAGATGTCCCTTCAGAGTGAATCTTTCACTGCAAACTGAGCAGGAAAAAGGTTTCTCACCAGTGTGGGTTCTTGTGTGGATTTTTAAATGTCGCTTCTGAGCAAATCTTTTACAACAAACTGAGCAGGAAAAAGGTTTCTCACCAGTGTGGGTTCTTATATGGCTTTTAAGGTGTCCATTTTGGGAGAACCTTCGACCACAAACTGAGCAGGCATAAGGTTTCTCACCAGTGTGGATTCTTGTGTGACTTTTTAATTGTCCCTGATCAGAGTATCTTTGACCACAAACTGAGCAGGAAAAAGGTTTCTCTCCAGTGTGGGTTCTCGTGTGTCTTTTTAAATGTCCCTGCTGAATGAATCTTTTACTGCAAACTGAGCAGGAAAAAGGTTTCTCACCAGTGTGCATTCTTGTGTGTCTTTTTAAATATCGCTTCTGAGTGAATCTTTTACTACAAACTGAGCAGGAAAAAGGTTTCTCACCAGTGTGTGTTCTCATGTGGTGTTTCAAAGTCTTCTTACAAGCAAATGTTTTCCCACACTGAGAACATTTCCATCGTTTGTTGTCAGTGCGACATGTCATATCACCTTCAGACTGTTTATCATCATCATCAATGTGAGGAGAGGGTGACGTTGAGTCGTCACTATCTGATAATGGAGCGAAGAGGCCGTCTGCTTGTGATCCTCCACAGTGGTCTCCATCACCTTCTGTTGTCATGTGTTGACTTGAGCTGCTGTTGCTGCTTGGAGGCTCCGCTCCTCTTCTGCTCTCCTCACTTTGTCCTTCATTTTCTCTCTTCAAAGCGTTATCAGTCAATAGAAACTTGGTGATTACCTCCTCCTCTTCCTGTTTGATGTGAGGGTGCTCTTCTTCCTCCTCTTTTTTAATGGAAACGGGCTCCAATACCTCTTCCTCTTTGATATGGGGGACCTCTTTGTTCTCCACTTCCTCTTTAATGCGAGTGGGCTCTGGCTCCTGCTTTTCAGGACGAAGATCCTCACTGATGTCTGCAGGACACAAGAATACAAACACACATGCTTTGGTCAAGTCAATTCTCATGTTGTGACTTTAATGTTGTGTATTATGGTTTATATTTAAGGTTATTATGAGAGCCAGATGAGTTTGATATATTGGAAATAATAAAATTGGGCAGGTCAACAACAACAATAAAATGTGAAAAAGTGTGAGTATAACAATGGTCATACAGTGGACCCCTGAATATACTCCTGGTTTGGCATTTGTAATTTTTTGGGTAATGTTTTTCTGTGGCAGTACCCTCTTGTCAAGATAATTTCAGCAGCCATGGCAGCTGCCAATTTTCTGTTACGTGGCAAGACATATTCCATTTTTTAAATATATTTTCATGCCAAAATAATGTATACAATATAACTTGGCGGCATGGTGCCCGACTGGTAGTGATGGGCAAATGACACCGAGGCTTTGGAGCTTGTATCGCTCTTCTTGAAGCGGAGCGATTCAAAATGCTGTGTCGGAGCTTGTATCAAAACACCAGTGTCACGTGACCAATGATCGGTGTTTCGCTTCGCACTTCATCCCTTAAAAATGTTTTGAAGCTTTTCATTGGCTTATAGTCTTTCCATCTGTGTCATTGGCTCATGGGGTTTCAACGCATTCTGAGCCAGTGACAACTTGACAGATGAGTGGTTTGGCGCCATACTAGCCATGTAAGATGCATCATTATGCTTCACAATTGAGTTGTGAGGAGATAGAGATTTGGAGAGAGTATTTAGCAAGTTTCATGGAGAGTACCACCAATAAGTGACGATCTAAATAGACTTTACACCGATCAGATTGGCCTGATCGGTATCGGCTGATAATTAGCATTTTACGCAGATCGGTTTTAATGTCATAATTCGCGGAGCCGATCAATGACTTCATTGATCGTCTCCACAAAAGACATATACGCCACGTCGCTGTCATGTACAGTATATTTGAATCCAAAGCTAGTTCATTTTTTAGCCTTGTCGCGTGTCTTTATACATAGTACTGTAAATATCTGATCACCAACCAAACATGTCGGCGTTGTGGGACAGACAACATGCAATGCCTGGATCAGACTACAAGAGTTTACTACGTTATGCAGCCAAGCAAGCTAGTGCTACCACTCACGGCAGTACAAAAACATGCCAGCGTTCTGTCGAATCATGCTCTAAAGCTTCGGTAAACATAGTTTGTGCGCATGAATAAATGTTGACGACGACGACGACAATGTGCCAGTCACAATACACAATCCTATTGGTCGACGTAAAGCTGCGTTGTCGATGTTATGTCACATTCCACGAAAGACACCCCCCCTAACAAAAACAACAACAAAATCAAACATGCTATACTTTTCATTTTGCCGTCGTAGGACTATCGTAGGGCCAAATCGTTGGTCGTGGATTATGTCACACTACAAGACGTTTTGCCGTTCCTGACAAAATATGTTGGGCCGATCTAGGAAATCGGCTGCGATAGCTAATCGGGCCAATATCGGGGATAAACTGAGCAGATGAAACCAAAGGAAATGACATTATTTGTTAAATTGCACCAATTTGCTAAAATCATTCAAGCACCTCATATTGACAGAAAAAAAAGTGTAGATTTTTTTGCAGATTTATTAAAAAAGAAAAACAAATATCACACAGCCATAAGTATTCACACCCTTTGCTGGGACACTCATATTTAACTCGGTTATTGTCCATTTTTTCTGATCATCCTTGAAATGGTTCTACACCTTATGAGTCCAGCTGTGTTTGATTACACTGATTGGACTTGATTAGGAAAGTCACACACTTGTTTATAAGACCTTACAGCTCACAGTGCATGTCAGAGCAAATGGGAATCATGAGGTCAAAGGAACTGCCTGAGGAGCTCAGAGACAGAATTGTGGCAAGGCACAGATCTGGTCAAGGTTACAAAAAAATATATATTCTGCTGCACTTAATGTTTCTAAGAACACACTCCATAATCTTTAAATGGAAGACGTTTGGGAGGACCAGAACGCTTCCTAGAGCTCGCCGTCCAGCCAAACTGAGCAATCGGGGAAGAAGAGCCTTGGTGAGAGAGGTAAAGACTCCAAGATGTTGAGAAATAAGATTCTCTGGTCTGAAGAGACTGATGGGAAAATTGTATATATTATGGCATAAAAATGCAGTGTTGCTCTAACTGCATTAAGATGATAGCACCCTTGTTCACTGGAAACAAGAGCAGTTTGGAAAAGTACTACAATGCACATTCCACAAGGCAATAAACCCCCACACCTCCAGGCACTGACCACATCCTTAAAAGGTCATGAAATGTGATACCACCTCCTCAAGCTTAATAAAAAGGGCACAGGGGAGGCTGATGTTAGAAGATTCCAGCTCTCTGAGAGAGCGACTGCTTCTCCTTTTGCCGCAAAAGATAAGTCCTGACTCAGGTTGTGTTTTGTCTCTCGTCTCGTCATGCTAAATTGAGAATATCTGTAGGTTTACAGATTAACCCTGACAGAGACCAAGATAGAACTTTTTGGACTTAATTGTAAGCGGTATATGAGTGGAAAAAAACAGCCACTGCTCATCACCTGTCCAGTGAACAGTGAAATATTGTGGTAGCAGCATCATGCTGTGAGGGGTGTTGGAAGCATGCAGTGTTTCAAAAAAGCAGCCTTTGCTGTGTGCGAGTCGCTCTCGCCCGCTGGCACACACAAACACGGGGACATGGACAAGTCACATCTCATGGTGTCACCAGATGACCAGTGTCAGCTTCCAACAGCCACTCCACATTAACGTGTACATTTAATTGGGGTTGCTGCTCATATTTACGTGTTTCTCCAATGATTTTAGAGGAATGATACGAGCAGACAATCGGCCAGCTATCTGTTTCATGCTCACTTGGCTTAAATGAAATAGAACGTGAAGGAGGGTGGGGGATTATCCTTCACGTTTTGCTCTTTATGTCTCGAAACTGTTGTTATACTGATGTTTGTTTAAAAGCTTTAAAACGGACCCCGCTACAGTGTCAAAGGCGTTGCTGTTGCATTTGTTTCTCTTCTATGCAGACCTTATTTCATGCATAATGTACTGCACAACAGGCTAGCTAAAAACACTTAAGACAAACTAGTGGAGTGCTTTCAAAGAAAACTTCAGGAGTTGGGGGCATCGCAAAAGTGCTGTTAATTAATGAGCTTCACAAGTGTAACTTGTTTAAAAAGCATAAATACTGTAATTTAATTCTGCCTTTATATTTTAGAGTCAGATTTCTGTAATTTCACCAGTATCACCAGTTTAGCGTGTTTAAAATAGGTATAGCCTACCTGTAATTCAAGTGAATTCTGCCTTTTATTTAAGTATTTTGTCTGTTTTATATTATTATTTGATTCAAGAAGTCTGCCTTTTTATTTACTTCATAAAAAGTGTGCCTTTTTATTTCATATTTGTCATGGTCGTACATGTTTCATATATATCAACTGTTTTCAACAGTGCATAAAGGCTTTCGTATTGCTGGGCTATTTTTTTTTGGGAGGGGGGGGGGTAAATTTGAGTTGCTAAAGAATGTCAAAAATGTGGGTTGCGACTTGATGACTAAGTTAAATTTTGGGTCCAGAGGCAAAGCCAGTTGGGAACCACTGAGTAGCTGAAAGTTTGAATATCAAACTCCAGGGATCTAGTTCCCCTGACATTTTTTTTAGGCTTGAAGTGGGGTTTTGTTGACATTGTGCAATTGTAAGTGATGCTAAATGTAACAAAACTGGCCTATTTTTTTTCCATAGGGTCTGTTGACACATGAAAAGACAGGGGGACAAGACAATAACTTCTTTTTAAAGAGAAGCAAGTCAGGTAACGGTAAGGTGGACAGAGAGGGAGTGAGTGGGTAATTGTGTGAGAGTGGATAACTGTGTGAGCGGGTTTCTCTGTGACTATTGAAAAATTGTTGCAAGTGTTGAAGTTGTGTTTTTTTGTGTACATTGTGTTGTAAACATTGTTAATAAACTTTCATTTATGCACACAAACCTCATCTTCTGTGTGCTTAGTATGTACATTGCAACATTTAGAGACTCGGATTGCAATTCATTGGTCGAGAAACAAATTCATTGTCATAGTCTGGGACCACCTGAAATAGCCTTGGCCACCCCAAGGATAAATGTCTAGCTCAGCCACTGGCGGATGGGAGCATTGTTCTCGTTTAGTACCCAAAAAAATCATCAACGCTTCGTTTGGGCGTCACTGTGGCATAATAGTGATGAAGATTCCAATAAAGAAGAAACACGGGAATATTTAACAATACATTAGCAACTCAACAAGTGAGAGTAAGAAGAGTCCAAACCTGCTCTGTGTAACACAACACGAGGCTGCTTGTTGACGAGTTGACGATGTCGCTCGTTCTCTTCATTCTTTTCAAAATGTTCCTTCTTGTACTTTGCTGTCGTCCTTGCACACATTTTCACACGATAGCCACAACACTTTGCGATGTGTTCCGAACAAACGCGTCTCTTTGTTCGCGGCTAGCGAGCTAAGCTAGCAAGGCCGAGAAAGCTTCAACTTGCACCACCGACGCGAATTTATCCAGACAAGAAGATTTAAATGATAATTTAGTGTTGGGTCTATAATTTTAAGGGCAGAATACCGCATAACTCGCATTTTTCGCAGAAGAAAAACGAGACTACGCTAGCTCTTACTGGACCATCGTTTACTTTGACCGGAACAACAATTCCTTTATTTAGCGAACATTTCCTGTCGTCTCCTTCAACGTAAGAGCGCCCATGACACCACCAAAATAAAACATTTTCATAGACCAACATTTAGTCCCTGGAAGTAGTGATGGGCGAACTGTGTGGAGGTTTCAATCAGTCACTACTAACTTGGAAAGAATTAACTAATGGAACCCGTTCGATGACTCAAACAAAAAGTGCGCGGAAGTTGCTGGCAACGAAGGAAGTTGATGGTAAAAGACAAAAACTAAATAATGGACCTGCGGGTGTGAGAAAGACGAAACTCGGCCAATTCAAATTGGTCGGAGGCGAGGATTGTTTGCGTTTGCGTGACGACACTCACAGTTATGACTCGTTAGCTCGGACACGTCCATATTGAGGTCTGTGCCGACGGTGACGCTAAGCTAGGGAGGGCAAAGTCGTCAGCGCATTCCACTTGTGTGTAGACAGCAAGAAAACCAAAAGACCAAGGATGCCGGTAAATTGTACTGCATACGGTTGAATAAAAAGCCGCACAATTACGACTTTGGAACTGGGAGTACCTTTCACATATTAAAATATTGTTTTTGCTTTTCAAAAAATAATAATGTGTATTGATAGCAAACGCTTTGGCGTTGACAAAACAGTCACTCTCATGAATATCGGTTAATAACTGAGATAGTTACGACTTAATTTCAGTGTACATGCATTGCCTTCTATTGGAACGACGACCTTCCCAATAATGGCCGTCAGTCGGCACATACGTGAGCCGCTGGCACATCTAGTGTATGTCTCTATGGACGACACTCGTCTCAGCCGCAATCGCACGCGCTTCCATGTGCTGCATTAAAAAAAAAAAAACAACTCCTGAATTTGCATCAAATGTGCTGAATCCTGGTCACAGTAAGTCCATCAAGAAAGCATCTTTCATTAAATTTTGGTGTGTGGTTGAAATCTTCTCCGTGCACGTTGAAGCTTCTCGGCCTAACTTAGCTTAGCATGCTAACAAAGAGTAGTACAGTACATTATGCATGATCAACACTTCGCTAAACAGAGATCAAGAGTGAGGTAAAGTGTTCTTTGTCCCCCACCTCCTAGTAAGGAATGTAGACCAGAATATATCATACTAACATTTGTGGAAAAAGCCTCGCAAACAACTAGCGTCTCTCTATCAGTTTTGTTTGTCTGAGATTACGAAGTAATATGCTGAAACACTTACAGTCCACTCCAAAAGTATTGGAACGGCAAGCTCAATTCCCTTGTTTTTGTTGAAATTGAAGAAATTTGGGTTTCAGATCAAAAGATGAATATGAGACAAAAGTTTAAAATTCCAGCTTTTATTGCATGGTTTTTACATCTAGATGTGTTAAACAACTCGGGACACAGCACCTTTTGTTTGAAGCCACCCACTTTTCAAGTGAGCAAAAGTATTGGAAAAGACATGATTAACTTAAAGTGAATAACATTTAATATTTGGTGGCATAACCCTTTCCTGCAATAACTGCATCAAGGCTGGCACCTTTTTACTTGACCAGACTGTTGCATTCTTCATTTGAAATGCTTTTCCAGGTCTTTGCAGCAGCCTCTTTCAGTTCTTGTTTCTGGGGGTTTCTTCCTTTAGGAGGTCAAATGCATGCTCTATTGGGTTAAGGTCCGGTGATTGACTTGGCCCAGTCAAAGACCTTCCACTTTTTCCCCCTGATGAAGTTCTTTGTTCTGTTAGCAGTGTGTTTTGTGTCATGCTCTTGTTGCATGATGAAGCTTCTCCCAATAAGTTGGGATGCATTTTTCTGTAACTTGCCAGACAAAATGGTTTTGTAGACTTCAGAATTCATTCAGCTGCTACCATCATGAGTTACATAGTTACAGTCAATAAAGACTAATGAGCCACTTCCAAAAGCCATGCAAACCCTAGCCATGACATTACCTCCACCATTGCTTCACAGATGGGCTTGTGTGTTTTGGCTCTTAAGCAGATCCTTTCTTTCTCCATACTTTGGCCTTTCCATCACTTTAGTAGAGGTCAATTCCAAATTGTTGCATTGGCTATGCCCAATGTTTGTGCAATAGCTCTGCTCCAGTTTCCCTCTTCTCTCAGCTTCAAAATGGTTTGCTTTTCTCCCATAGACAGCTCTCTGGTCTTCAGGTTAGCTGAACAGCAAATGCAGTTTTCATAGGTGAAAACCAAAAACAAGCACTACCTAATGTTTAAGCCATCAATTTAAAAGACAACACCTGAGCAACTAGAAACATCCGTCAGTCATACGTTCCAATACTTTTGCTCACTTGAAAAGTGGGTGGGATCAAACAAAAAGTGCTCTGTCCTGAGTTGTTTAACGCTTCTAGATGTAAATACCATGAAATAAAAGCTGGAATTCCGAACTTTTGTCTTATACACTGTTCCTTCGCCACTTCGCGCTTCACGTTTTGCGGCTTTAGTGCTTTGCGGGTTTTTCCAAAATATTAATAAAAAAACAAACAAAAAAATACAGCCATATCGGCAGCCATATTGCGAAAAGACTCGTTGTTTTATATAGATGCGCGTGAGAGAAGGTTTTCCTGCATGCCAAACAAAGAGATGAATTGACTCAGTGACTTTGTACATGCCTGTACTGTTCGGGCACTCATACAAGGCGCGTGATTGGTTCCCGGCGCAACATCCACCAATGAGAGCACGAGTGGATTTATCCAGGGAGCTGATTGGCTGCGCATGATCGCAGCCTCACCCAGCATCTTCCCTTGTTGTGTCTCGCCAGTCTCGTCCACGCTGTTGTGTTCGCAATAACTTTTTTTGTTTGAGCGATAATGTTTTACATTAGTTAAGCAAGCCCTTACAATGCCACCGAAGCGCTGTGCCCCTGCGAAAGCTTCCTCCGGGGCGCCCAAGAGGTAGAAGAAAATGATGACCATCAGCGAAAAAGTGAAACTTTTAGATTTGATCAAAGAGGGCAGAGGTCTGTGGCATGCCATTATGGCGTGAATGACTCGACAGTGCGGTAGATCAAGAAAGAGGAAGCAAGCATCCGCAAAACTGCTTCACTAAGGAAGCGAAACGTGTGGTAACTCCACGTAATAAGAGACTGGTTTATGTCCTTGTACAGGGGAATTTTGAAGCAAAAGAAAAAACAAAGACAACAACTACCCATCACCATGTTTTTCCCCAAGGTAAAACCTCAGCTACACCATCAGCGCCTCCAGCAGAAGAGTCTCCGAGTGAACCTAAAGCCTCTACGAGTCAAGTGAGAGCCTCTCCTCCGCAACCGACGCAAGCCCCTTCGCCTCTCTCAGAAGGCAATGTTGATGAATGTTAATTACTGTATAATGTTAATTACTTCGTGGTTTTTCACCTTTTGTGCGGGGGGGGTTCTGGTCCCCATTAACCGCGAAAAACGAGGGAACACTGTATTCATGTTTTGATTTGAAACCCAAATGTCTAAAGTATACAACAAAAACAAAGGAATTGCCTTGCTGTTCCAATCCTTTTGGAGGAGACTGTATTTTCTCAACCCTTTTGTTGACTTTCTATCCTGTTTAAACACAAATTTCTCTCCTGAGGACACATTTCGGTCTTCTTTCGGTCTCATTTCTCTTACGATGCATAATTACATATTCTACTGTTTCCTCTTGTTGAGTTTGGCGCTTTGCCATTTTAACTAACCGACTGTTTAACCCACAATGTCCAAATCTTAAATCTTGGTATAATTATATCACATCTGATTTGCACTCGCTTTTCTCATCCCTTCAACCTAGAGCGGAAAGTGTTGTGATCGCCTTGTGAAAATGTGCGCAAGGACAGCAGCGTACGAGAAGGACCTTTGTGCACCAAAAGACGAGAACGAGCCACAACATCAACTACTGGACGCTGCGTTCAATCTGCAGCCTCGAACTGTGCTAAGCAGGCCAGGTTGGTTCACTTTTTTTTTCCTCACTTGTTAGGTAATACATTTTAATAAGATTGCCATGTGTATTGACAGGCGCTGTATGACATTCCATATAATATCATTAATATCCAATAGGGTGTACTATGTGGCTCCGATTTTGATAACCTCGCGATAATGTGGATTCAGGAGCATAAGCAGCCTTTGAGAACATCAGAAGGGCTTTTGGGCAATGCTGCATGATCAAAGTTTCACAGTTTTACTCGACTTAACATGGCTTGTTTAGGAAATTGCGAGCAAGATTTTTGCCTGTTGCATGCTGAGGTTTGCTCAACATTTGTTCACGCCAAGTGAAATCAGTCTGTTGAGGATTTACTTTCACTCCTTAAAAAAAAATCTGTGATTTTCTTTCTTACTGTGTCAAAATGTGCTTTCTACTTTTTTCAAGCACTATGGATGACGACACAATGTTTAAAGAAACTTAAATAGGGAGCAATAAAGTCATCAGCAGTTGAGGTCTCGATCGATTGAAATCTTCACGGTCTTATAGGAAAGAATAGAAAAAAATAGAATATCATGAAACAGTTCAATATTTTTTGTTAATTACCGTTTTGATCTCAAAATGGGCCATTTACGTAAATCGTATAGCTCCAATGAGTTTTTCCTTGGGGGTCGCTGTCGCCGTCAGTGACGTCACAGGCTGTTTCGTACTCCTTGAACGCTGGCAGCTTGATCCATTCCACGCATCCACCATCCACACACAGATGTAATTGTGATTATTACTACGCGGCGGACTAATATGCGGCCTGAGGTTCCGCCTGTGCAGAAGTCACAGGACTTAACGAGACCAGAAACAATCTTCCGCCGCTGCTTCTGTTAATAAGTCACGGTACTTTTACTCCGTTACAATGATCGAAATGTCGCTCGCTACTTTTATTGATCAATTATTGCTTATTTATCAACTATTTCGTGTGCGAGACTTCGACTTCCGCATCGGGCGCTGTTTGCGTCATCCAGTTTAAGCGCTTGTGATGTTTATCTAGTTCACCAAATGACACAAGAAAGTCACATGACCTCACAAAGGTATTCACACTAGATAAGCTTGCCTCGCTGATCGTCGTGGGTACGTGGCGCCCATGTTGGGAAGGTCGTTGTTACCATGAAGGCAACGGCGCGCTACTCTTGGTTACATTTAAACGAACAAAACAACAGCTTTCATTTATTGTAGTATTGACTGTCTGTCGAAACGTGGATATTTCAGCTCACTTATAACTTGACTTGACTTCGTGCCGTAAATTGCTAATTTATTTTTTTGTGTGTAGTTTTGACTGTGCATACATACACACATCAGATTTTGTACATTCACATTTTATTTTGTAATGTTTATTTTTTTTTTAATTGATGTTCATGCTGTGGTTAAAAAACAAAAAATCTGAAGTTACTTTTTACTCAGTACTTGAGAAATAATTTCACTGGATATTTTTTACTCTTAAGTAATTTTTTGGGATGACTACTATTTACTTTTACTTGAGTCACATTATTGTCAAGTAACTACTATTACTTGAGGACAATGTTTGGCTACTCCACCCACCTCTGGAGCGGACATCATCTATTGCTACTCTTACGTTTAAGCAACATTTTTGCTCCTCAGATCAGCCAGTGTGGTATTTGTTGCGCTGGTCTTTTGTATTTTCGCATTGCGGTGCTGCGGGTCGGGGCCTTGGTCGTGGTCCCATCGGAACCTCGAAGCACACTTAACATCGGCGACAAGAGCTGATCCGCTAGTACAATTTGTATTCATTTGGAAACGCGGCTACAATTATCTAATTAGTTTACTGATTTTAATGTTAAATGTATTAAGCGACAGAGTGATGTTAGGGATTCTGTCACAATATAGAATGAACTAACTTCAAATTCAGAAATGGCCAATAAAAACAGTAAAAGATTGTACTTATTATTTTCCTGGAGGCTGCACATGGGATTAGCCTTTGAAGTTGGTAATAGTGAAAAATGAAGTGAAACAGACAATGATTTTAGTGCATTATTTCCAGAACGGGAGTGCTTAAAGAGGAGGATGCTATTCATGTGGCACAGCTTGAAGCAGGCATCAGGTGCAAGTGGAGATGGGCCTGGCTCAAATTAGAGGTCAGAACAAAAAGGCAAAGAAATGAGGCAAATTTAATTTTAATCTTAAATTTGTACAGCAACATGTACTTGAGCGGTATAAATAAGTTTTACTGCTTGATTTTTTTTTTTTGCCTTATCAGAATCAGAATCATCTTTATTTGCCAAGTATGTCCAAAACACACAAGGAATTTGTCTCCGGTAGTTGGAGCCGCTCTAGTCCGGTCATTGCACCGGACTATTGCAATATTAGTCATTCGAACTGCTCTAAGTGCTAGAGGACTCTGCATCTTTTTGCACAATTGTTTTTTGTCAATGTCTTTGTCTCCAAAGTGTTCTGTAAATTGACTCTTTCGTGTTACAGATTGCTTAATTTATGTTAAAATTTAAAAAAATTCTCTGTGGGGGCAAGTGGCGAAAAACAACAAAGAAGCGATGTAAAGCAACGAAGAAGAACGCGCACGATGATGTGCTTGTGCCCAACGGCGGCGAACAGACGTGTGTCTTAGCTTTGTTAAAATGAATGACCAGTCACCTCAGTGCAACACGTGAAATATTCTATTGTGCAAAGGAGGCTTTCATGATGTGTAGCGTCTGTTGCGCTCTGAGCCTCACAGGTAAACGGTTGCTTGCACTTTTGCACTGATGGTTTGTTAGCGTTTATTTTAGTCTGCAAAACAACACAAGCGCCGATGACAGAAAAAAAAAGCTTAACATTGGGCTAAAACTTCACCGTAGCAACTTTACATCACAATGAATTGTGACAAAATTCACATAAATGTCTCACAGTATCACAAACACTAACCTTGTGCCTCATTGATGGGTAGGGAAAGGAAGCAGCGTTTTATAGAATTTTATAGAAAATAAATTTAAAAAATAATAATAATTCAAAAATCGCCGGTGCCGTGTGATGTTACTTTTCATGCCAAAATGCTGAGTTCAAAATAAATGGCTACAAGCATAAACAAGAAGTTAAGTTAAAACTTGCACATACAAACCATTTGAAGTGATAAAACAGAATACAGGGGCAGCTACATAGCATTCTTAAAATAACTATTTTAACAAGGCTATATTTTTAGCTGAAACAGTTAATGAATATTAAGTCAATTGAGTTAGTTCAACACATTGACTTTTAGTTCATAGGTTTGATATTGATACTGGTTATAAAGAACTTCGTGTCAAATACTCATTTTAGTCTATGCAGGGGGCTGCTAAGAAAATTGATGTTCATAATTTGGACAGCCTTTATTTAAACCATGCAAATGTCTTTGACCCAGCCACCTAAAAGAATCGGAATTGAGAATCGTTTGGAACCAGAATCTGAACCGGAATCGCTCAAATTCAAACAATGCCCAACCCTAATGTCTACTGACAATGATTATTAGACTTTACACTGATCTGATCGGTTTGATTGCTATCGGCCGATAATTAGTATTTTATCCTGATCGGCCAATCAGCTTTCATGTCATAATTCACTGATCCGATCAATGACAATCGCTAACGCCATCGACCGGCTCCGCAAAAGACATTTACTCCGTGATGCTGTTGCGTATGAAAGGTAGTTTCTTTTTAGCCTTGTCACGTGTCTTCTGGCATAGTACTGTAAAACTATCTGTCTGCCAATAAAGTTTTTTTCAATAAATGAAAACGTCATGTAAATAGACACATTGCTCCATCTTGTGATGGGACCGGTTATTGGTTATGTTTTTTTTAAACTTGCCTATCGGCCCCAAAAATCCTGAAGAAAAATACATTCTCAATGTAGTAAAGTAGCTCCCGTGTTGCACAGCAAAACTGTTCTAGGACAAAAGACCCATTATGCATGGCGATGCAGCTGAACAGAACAGGTTTAAAAAAAAAAAAAAAAAAAAAAGTTGCTACAAATTTTAAACATTATTTTGACATGAAAATATATTTAACAAACTGAATATTTCTTGCCACGTAACAGAAAATTGGCTGCTGCTATGGGTGCTGAAATTATGTTGACAAGAGGGCACTGTCACAGAAAAACAATACCAAAAAATAAATGCAAATGGGAAACCAGGACTATGCAGGGGTCCACTGTATTATCATCATTATACTTTTTATCAACTTTATCCTTAAACACTTTTTCACATTTTGTTGGTGTTGACCTGCCCAATTTTATTGTTTCCAATATATCAAACTCATCTGGCTGTCATAATAACCTTAAATATAAATCATCATACACAACATTAAAGTCACAACATGAGAATTGACTTCATCAAACCATGTGTCCTGCAGACATCAGTGAGGATCTTCATCCTGAAAAGCAGGCGCCAGAGCCCACTCGCATGAAAGAGGAAGTGGAGGACATAGAGGTCCCCCACATCAAAGAGGAAGAGGAATTGGAGCCCATTTCCATTAAAAAAGAGGAGGAAGAAGAGCGCCCTCACGTAAAACAGGAAAAGGAGGAGGAGGATATCACCAAGTTTCCATTGACTAGTGTCCCTTTGAAGAGTGAAGATGAAGGTCAAAGTGAGGAGAGCAGAGGGGCGGAGCCTCCAAACAGTCAACACAAGACAACAGAAGGTGATGGAGACCACTGTGGAGGATCACAAGCAGATGGCCTCTTAGCTCCATTATCAGATAGTGACGACAAAACGTCACACTCTCCTCACATTGATGATGATGATAATGTTGATAAACAGTCTGAAGGTGATAAGACATGTCCCACTGACAACAAACGATGGAAATGTTCTCAGTGTGGGAAAACCTTTGCTTATAAGGGCAAGTTGAAACAACACATGAGAACACACACTGGCGAGAAACCTTTTTCCTGCTCAGTTTGCAGTAAAAGATTCACTCAGAAGGGAAATTTAAAAATACACTCAAGAACCCACACTGGTGAGAAACCTTTTTCCTGCTCAGTTTGCAGTAAAAGATTCAGTCATAAGGGATACTTGAATCAACACATAAGAACGCATCCTGGTGAGAAACCTTTTTCCTGCTCAGTTTGTGCGCAAAGATTTTCAGATGCGAGAACCTTAAAAATGCACACAAGAACCCACACTCGTGATAAATCTTTTTCCTGCTCAGTTTGCAGTAAAAGATTCACTCAAAAGGGAAATTTAAAAAAACACACAAGAACCCACACAGGTGAGAAACCTTTTTCCTGCTCAGTTTGCAGTAAAATATTCACTCACAAGGGAAATTTTAAAAAACACACAAGAACCCACACTGGTGAGAAACCTTTTTCCTGCTCAGTTTGCAGTAAAAGATTCACTCAGAATGGACAATTAAAAATACACACAGGAACCCATACTGGTGAGACACCCTTTTCCTGCTCAGTTTGTGCCCAAAGATTTTCTCACGTGAGAGCTTTAAAAAGCCACACAAGAACCCACACTGCTGAGAAACCTTTTTCCTGCTCAGTTTGCAGTAAAGGATTCACTCGGAATGACGCATTAAAAATACACACAAGAACGCACGCTGTAGCAAAACCGTTTTCATGCTCAGATTGTGGCCAAAGTTTCTCTCAGAAGGGAGACTTAAAAATACACACAAGAATGCACACTGGAAAGAAACCTTATTCCTGCTCAGACTGGGATGAAATAGTCTAATATAAGGGACAATTTAAAATACACACAAGAACGCACACTGGAAAGAAACCTTTTTCCTGCTCAGTTTGTGGTCAAAGATTCCCTCAGTGTGCTGCTGAGAATAGCAGTGATCAAAAAGCTTTTAATTAAAATGAAATTGTTTTATATCAAAAGTAATTACTGTGTAATTACTTAGAAAAATCAACATTCTATATTCTGTGTCCCATCTTTTATTTTATCCATCCTCTTGTCCATATATTTTCTGAAAACCTCCTCCTCAAATACTTTGAAGGAAATAGTTAATGGTGAGATTAATGGCACTTATTCACTAGTTCTGGACTTACAAATGATGTCTGCAGAAAAGAAGCCCTCCAAAATAGACACAGCTGTAATTTTAGGCTTGTTTTCTGATGATATACAGGAATTTTTTTTTCACACAGATTTTGGCCCTTCCACATTTTGGACACTCAGCCTATCACAGATTGACAAGTAGCAATCAGGAGCCGATTACATTTCCTCCCTGATCTCTGTATTCTGTGGTGTAATTTTTGCCTTTATTGAAAGTCTGGATGTTTTTTCGAGACATTAAGTGAGAATAGTAAAATATTTTTGAAGGCTTTTTTAAAAAATCGACTGTTCAAATGCCTCCTTGAGGACAGCCACGTCAACCCACATAAATTATTGCAGATTAATTTCTTCATTTGTCAGCTCACTTTTAAATGGATTTCACCACAAATGTCTTGAAGATGTCCCAGTAAAGTTCCTATCGATCACAAAGGGGTTTCTGTAGGTAGCGTTGTGTGACAGTCATGGACTTTGGCTGGCTATCAGAACATCAGATGACCCATGACGAGCCTCTCCCTGCCAAATGCGTTATGTTGCTTGATGTTCCTAAACTGCAGCTGATCTGATCTGATCTTATCTGATCCATTAAATCTAAAATATTGGGTTAATCATAATATTTTCAGAGGTTGAAGCTGCTATGAGTAGAGATGTCCGCATAAATTTTGGTGGTGATTGCTGACAGTTTTGGGACAGTGAGCTCCTTTTCTTGGGTTCATGCATGAGGCTTGCAAGGATCTGGCAGGTGCCCGCCATGTTTGTATAATTTTAATAATGACTCCCTAATAAATTTGTGATTTTTCACCACACTAAATTCATGATTTAACATAATTTTAGGGACTTGTTACTTTGTAATAATGTGAAATGACACAGGGAAAAAATATTGAAAACGCAAACTGGTATTTATTTAATACTTTGTACAAAAGCCTTTGTTTGGAATGACAGGCTTCATATCTGGAAGGTTCTGTGGGCTTCTTTTATGGACCTTGACTTTCAGTTCTGTACATACATTTTCGATTGGATTCAAGTCATGTGATGGGCTGGGCCAATCTAGCAGCTTCATTTTTTTTCTTTGAATCCAGTTTAGAGTTTCCTTGGAAGAATGTTTTGGATACTTATCCTGCGGAGATTTCCACCCTCGTTTCATTTTCATCATCATTGAAGATGGCAGCAGATTTTTGTCAAGAATGTCTCGGTACATTTGCCCATTCATCCTTCCTTCAATCGTGAAGTTTACCAGTACCATTTGTTGAAAAGCAGCCCCACACCATCATGTTCCCACCTCCGAATTGCACTGTTGGTATAGTGTTTTTACGGTGATAGCAGTGCCATTTCTCCTCCAAATGTGGTGTGCATTATGGCATCCAAACAGTTAACTTTTGCTCCCATCAGACCAGACTATACTCTCCCAGTATTTAACTGGCTTGTCCAAATGTTCAGCAAACTTTAAACACGCTTTGACATGCTTTTTTTCCCCAGCAATGGGGTCTTGCATGGTGAACATGCATACAGGCCATGGCAGTGGAGTACATTACTCACTGTTTTCCTTGTGACAACCGTACCTGCTCATTCCAGGTCTTTTTGAAGCTCTCCACAAGTGGTCCTTGGCTCTTGATTATTCTTTGCACTCCTGCACTCCTCTGTCATAAATCTTGCGAGGAGCACCTGATGGAGGAAAATTTATGGTGGCATGATTGGCTTTCTACTTACGTATTATGGACTCACCGTTTTCACTGGAACGTTCAGAAGCTTTGCTATGCGCCTGTACCCAATGCCATCGTTATTTTTTTGCAACAATTAGTTTGCGATGGTCTTGAGACAGCTCTCTGCTCTTACCCATCATAAGATGTGTCTTGACTTTTACTTTGGCAATGAGACCTTTTTGTAGGCCATCATTTAGGACAGGAACCAACTGATATTCATTTGCACTGACAAAGGGTTGGATTGCTGTCTGATTATTGATAGATTTTAGGTGTTGTCTTGGCTTTCCATGCCTTTTTGCACCTGCCTTTCATCATGTGTCCAATAGTTTTTCCCTGTGTCATTTCACAGTTTTACAAACAATTTAATTTCTGATCTTATTTATTTGTTCTACTTTCTTTGTATGTATGGATTACCGGGGTTGTTCCCAACATCTGGTGAAATTTTCAGGTCAATAACACCTTTGGAAGTATATTTAGTGAGAAAAATGTGACGTGTTAAATACTTATTTCAACCGCTGTATGTGATCCTTAATAAAATACACCTCTTCAAATGTGAGGATGACTCAATTTGCTTGTATATCAAATCTATGTTCCCCTTTAAAAAGAATTGAAATGTCTTTAATCCATTGCAAGCCCTCCAAAAACAAAATGCTCGCAACTTAAAGCCAAAAAAAAAAAAAAAATGGCCCAAGCGACAAGGCCTCGTGAAAAATACTCCAAAGCTGTGCGGGATGGCCTCTTAGCTCCACCATCAGCTAGTGACGACATGACGTCACACTCTCCTCACACTGATGAAGATGATGACGATAAAAAGTCCGAACGTGATATGACATGTCACACTGACGACAAACGATGGAAATGTTCTCGTTGTCGGAAAACTTTTGCTTGTAACAGCAAATGACACATGAGAACCCACTCTGCTGATAAACCTTTTGCCTGTTCAGTTTGTGGTCAAAGATTCTCTGCTAAGTATTGGCCTAATAAACACAATTGTGCTTGTCAGAATCGCAGTGATCAAGAAGCTTTAATTGAAAATGTAAATGTATAATATCAAAAGTAATGACTATCATACAGATCTACAAAAAAATATATATTTGTGTTTTTTACCTACCATGTTTTTTTTCATGTTGTTTTTGTCTTTTCTAAAAGCCTCCTGTGGACAAATGTTAAGAATTAGCATTGGTGCCAAAATACACAAAGTAATGCATGCCTTGTTTTCCAATAATTGAGTGGTCCATATCAAATAAATGAGTGATTGATTAAACTAGACTGTAAAGAAGCATTGACTTCTTTTGGTAAATTGTAAAGAGTACAGTATATGTGAACATAATAAAATATGCTTCTTCAGTGAGAGTAACGCAATTTATCTATCTATCTCAAATCCATTTTCCCCATTACAAATAATTGAAATGCCTGTAAAATGGCACTAAGGAGGCCCAAAAGGCATATAAATTTGACATCTCAGAGAAGAGTAATGTGAACAAGCTTGCCAAATTTGAATGAATAAAACATTGCTAAGTATATGAAATCATGTTAAAAACTTGAATAACAATGGCCACCTCTCAGGTCTCAAGACGCTGCAGGCACGTCGAATGGATGCGGCAAAAGGAATTAAACATACTAAGGGGGTGATGTAAAATCACATTAGGAGGGTCAACTCCAAAATTGAATGGTGATTGTGATCTATAATCATAAAAATAAGCACAGACTGTAAATCAACTTACCCTTGTCGGTGACATGTCACAGCCGAAAACAGCACCTCACAACAGCGGGACGGTAGGAGGAAGCCTGTGTAGGTAGACAGTCGGCACTCCCCCATTCACTATTATCAAGTTACAGTGGGGCAAAAAAAAGTATTTAGTCAGCCACCAATTGTGCAAGTCCTCCCACTTAAAAAGATGAGAGAGGCCTGTAATTTTCATCACAGGTACACCTCACCTGTGAGAGACAAAATGAGAAGGAAAAAAAACCCCAGACAATCACTTGAATTTATTAGAAAATTATGGTGGAAAATATGTATTTGGTCACTAACAAAAATTCATCTAAATACTTTGGTATATACCCTTTGTTGGCAATGACAGAGGTCAAAAGTTTTCTGTAAGTTTTTACAAGGTTTTCCATACATGCAAATCAGTCGCCTTTTGGTGAAATTTGCTGTTTTAAACTCAAAATAGGCCGTTTCCGTGAATCGTATAGATCCGATGAGTTTTTCCTTGGGGAGGGGCGAGTCGCTGTCGTCATACCTGTTTCGTACTCTTTGAACATTGGCAGCTAGCGGTAACAGTACTTTTACTCCATTACAAGGATCTAAATGCCGCTTGCTACTTTGATTGTTCAATTATTGCTTATTTATCAACTATTTCTTATTTGTGCGAAAGACTACAACTTCGACTTACGCATTGGATGCTGTTTGCGCCATCTAATTTCAGCGCTAGTGACGTTTAAGTTGAGTTCACCAATCAAACGACACAAAGTCACATGACCTCACACAGCGTGTTCTATTGGGCTTCCTGGGCATAGGTATTAACATTAGATAAACCAGCACATCTGATCGTCATGCCTAAATGGCCACCATTTTGGGAAGGGGCGTGGACATGGAAAGAGAGGTCGGGGTAGAATGAGACAGGGATTCGTGTTTTAACTGTGGAGGATGGGGCAAGGGGCGAAGAGCCGTCCTACTCCGGAGTGGACCCAATCAGGCTACACCTATGTGCCACCACCGCAGCAGGAGCAGAATGCAGTGCAACCTCCGAATCAGAATCCTCTTTATTTGCCAAGTATGGCCAAAAAACACAAGGAATTTGTCACCGGTAATGGGAGCCGGAGCCGGACTCATGCCCCCATGAATACAGGATGGATGCGGTCACAGTGGTCTGGGCCGTTACAATGTCTACCTTCTCAACCGCATCAACTACCACCGTCGCACATGCCACCGAATGCCAACCTGGCACCGCCACCTCCAGGCCAGTACCCCGCTCACCAATAGGGGTACCCGGGGAGCCACGATGTGCAGGGCATGGCAGACCCCTGCACTACGGTGACTGTGGACGGATATCATCTTTCCATGATGGTTGACGCTGGCGCACGCTACTCCACTCTCAGTGAATTACCTCCACATGTTCCAGTGAGAGACAAAAAAGTCACGTAGGCCGGCTTCTCAGGGGTGCTAGAGGCTCTGCCATTGACTCATCCCACTCCTGTGCAGGTGGGAAAAGAGACATTGACTCATTCATTCATTTTCCCTCCTAACTGCCTGGTGAACCTCATGGGCCGCGACATGCTCATCAAGTGCAGGGCCAGCATCTTTTCTGCGCCAGATGGGCTCCAAGTGAGCTTCCCGGTTTGGACTGAAATTGACTGAATATACACCAGGGGCAACACATGTCATGCTCCCGACTGCCCCCACGGCAGAGCAAGATCAATATGCTGACATCTATTAACCTATTTATTTAGAAGTTTCTGAAAAATCAACCAATATGTGTGGTGTGCTTTTTCAGAAGGGGGATGGGGAGAGATATGTCCTTATGTACATCAGTGTACAGTTGGACCAAAGTGAAAAAGGACACCCACCATGTACTCAGTATGTAGCTGTATTGGCCAAGATACTACAAAAGACCGCACACATTGTGATGTCACGGCCCTTGACAGTACTCACGACACATGGTGTAATGGAATATGAGATTTTGCCAGCATTAACGATGTCATCTTTAACATCCTGAATGCAACACACATCTCAAATACATATGAAGACATTAACATGGCAGACACCATCCAGGAGGGGGAACCCCATGAATGTGCTGCGAGGACAGTGGCGCAATCTCAAATCAGACAGGAGTTGCAAGGTGCGCCCTACTCTGACGCAAAGATGATCTTGTACACAGATGGTTGTTGTTTCAGGGATCCGGAGAGGGGCATTGATAAAATGTAAGGCACATAGTAAAGGCGATGGTTTGGTAGAACAGGGAAATGAGGCAGCGGATGCTGCCGCAAAGCAGACGGCGGGTTATCTGCCAGCATATCAGATGGTGTGTGAAGAACCAGGACCAGTTACTTCCAAATGTGACACGAGAGACATTGCTGGAGGATAAAAAATGTGCGTCCCCGGAAGAGAAAACTATTTGGAAGGCCAGCAAGGCCTCCCCAAACGCCACAGGCTTGTGGTGCCACCCTGACGGTCGTCCTGTTCCCTCAGCGGTTCGGCTCCAGGTTCCGGTAGAGGAGGCTCATGGAGCGGCACATGTGGGTAAGACACAAATGACACGAGCACTCATTCACTGGTGGCACCCTCACCTGCAGGACGTAATTGAGAATTTGGTGAAAAGTTGCGAAGTGCATCAGCTATTTAATATTCGGCCAAACATGAAACCTCTCCGGGGCACTATTCCATTGTTTAGAGGAAATTCAATTGGACTTCACAGACATGATTGATCCTGTACGCGACTAGCGCTACTTGTTGGTCATTGTGGATACATACTCTCGCTGGCCTGAGGCCTACCCTGGTTAAAGGGAGGACTCTGCCTCTGTCATCAAAGTGTTGGGCAATAGTTATATTCTGACTCATGGCTTCCCCAAACGAATTCGTTCAGAAAATGGCAGCAACTTCAAAAACGAACATCTTCAAAAGGATGAGGCAGTGCTTCGCCTCAAACACTCATTTGGCACTGTATACCACCCACAGTCACAGGGGAAGGATCAACGTATGAACGAAAATCTGAAATCCATAATTGCTAAAGTCATTGTTGGAACAAAATTGACATGGGTGGATGTGCTTCCGCTAGCACTCATGTCTATCTGCAGTTCAGTGAACTTGCAAACGCAGTTCACCCCATTTGAACTCACCAGGGGACAGCAATTTCCAGGTCCATCGGCTGTGGCAGGAACAGAAGAGATGGAGCCTCTCAGGTACAAGCCGTACGTCGAAGCCCTCAACCGCCTTGTCCAAATGTTTTCCAAGCAGTTTGGGAGCAAGGCAAAAGTTGGTGACTATTCAGATGACATCTTTATAGCACCATGGGTGTACCTGAAAGTCTTGGAGAGAAACTGGACGGAGCCAAGATGTACAGGCCCATTCAAGGTTGTCGAGAGGATATCACACATCCACCAGCTGAGGGGAAAAGGGACAACCTGGTGCCATCTGGGGCAGTGTGCCCCAGCCCAAAAGGGGGCCGAGGAGGCGGAATAATTACTTGGGAGTTGCTTTGCTTCTTTGCTTGGCATTATTATAGTTGTTTTCTGCTCTTGTTTTGCCTGGATCACTGGGAGATAACTGAAGAGTGGTTTAGCCAAGCAGAGAGTCATACGGTGTAGAGAGGGAGGAGAGGGCTCCGGGTTCACCTGCATGAATTTCTATGGTAGTAATGTTACACTTAATTACACTAAGGGAACCACGGAGACTTTCCAATTTGATCTCTGTTGCGTTCTAAATTGTAACATATTCTTTTAGGACCCCTCATCTTTATCTATCCATTTATTATCAGTCTGACTGTGACGGATGGGGTTCGGTAATTTTGTATACTGGTCATTGGGCACCGTGCAACTCCTTTACTAATTTTAAGATGGTGAGGGGTCAGTTGGCATTCTGCTTGGGGCTGAGCTTACAGGCACTGATCCATTAGGACTAATTAAAATCTTGTTGTATGAACCCGAAAAGGCCCAGACCGCGGTGCTTCTCCCCTAACAAGCAAACCTAAGCGTGTTTGACACACTCACCCTGTCCAAAAGGTTCTTTGCCTCAACAGGTGTTGATGTGCCCTCAAATGCGTGGATGCAGACAGTTGCGGACCATATCAGATGCCCTTGACTTCTGCGCAGCCTGTAGCTCTCTTAGGAGCAATGCGAGGGGGGGACTCACATTCAGATGATAATACCATTAGTCTAGTTGATATCGACCTCAGAAGATCTGAGGTCAAAAGGGGGCACTACCTAAATTTTTACGCTTACTCATGGATTGATCTCAGGCTAGCTGGAATTGTTATATTGTCCATATATTTAGATTTTGTACTAGTTGCTTAAAACTAAATGTGGCCTGAAAGTAACCTTGGCCACTGGTAGCTGTGTGCTTGTGTGATTTGTTTATCACAAGATGGCACCTTGGAGCTGTGTGTTTGAGTAAACTGTTTATCACAGATGGCGCCGTCCGAGGATGAAGGGGGGCAGAACAAGGACGAGATGACATCAAGCGGGTCCCAACAAGCTGCTGGATGACGTGCACCTCCCAACTGTTATCTAGAAAATATAAAAAGCTGTGAGGGAAAGCTGCTGCTTTTTTTTTTATCCTCTCCGCTACAGAGCAGGTGTGTGGTCGGATACAGGGACAGGAAAAAAAACAGCCCGGAATTCTGCGAATTTTTATACTTTTGCTGAACTCTGAGATAAAAGATGGGGAAAATTGCAACCGGTGTGAGTTTCATTATTTGGTTACCTTTCCTAAGAGGAAAAAAAGAACACGCATTGGTGAGTATGGCAGTAGTTTATTAATATATGCCTCTGGCCCTGGGTCAAATTGTGTTATTATTTGTGGAGTTTGTGGACGGTGGTGGGGGTCACGACATTCAATAACTAACCAAGAGAACAAGATGACAGAGGACAGAAAAGGGCAGGACAGGATGTGGGAAATGAGCAAGGCAATGCTACTGACGAGTGGTGTGGTGGGATTCTTTGTTAGTGTCTGAACACCTGTAAGAACCTGTGAGTTGATATGTTAGTATAATCTCTGTTCTTAGTGGTCCCAGCAGAAGCAATTAAAGCCTATAGGATGTATTTTGAACTTATTAGTGAATGAACACCATACCACATGCATGTTAGTCAACTGGTGTACGGAGTTGCTGAGCCTGCTTATTGAGGAAGGGTGGGCCCAGCCCGGCCCCCTCCAACCACAAGGGGGGGCCAAGCCAGTGAGCCAGTCTAGACCCAATCACCGACCCCCACCAGGACCCAGGGATGTTCAAGTTGCTACAGTGAAGTTTTAGCTTAATGTTAAGCTTTTCTTTCTCTCTGTGATCAGCTCTTACGTTGGTTTGAAGACTTACATAAACGCTAAAGGCATAGATGTACTTTATTGTTTCACTCACCCAATTGACTGAGAGTTGACTTCACTGAAGCTCCACGCGGTGTAGGCTGAGGCTCCGAGCGCGTCAAGAGGCTACACATCGTGAAAGCCTCTTTTGCACAATATAATCTTATTCCAATTGTTGCCCTGAGGCGACTGCTCATTCATTTTAACAAAGTTAAGACACACTTTTGTTCACCACCGTCTCCATTGGACACAAACATGTCTTTGTGCGCATGGTTCTTTGCAACTTCTTTGTTGGTTTTCGCCACTTCTTCAGAGGACCACCAAGAAAAGGGGGGAAGACCCTCGCCACCCTACAGCTAATGTCCCGGACCTCATGATCTGTTTTTTGGGGTTTGTCAGAAAAAGATTTGCCACAACAATTGTTATCATAATATTCTGAGTTGAAGATTTTTTGGCTAGTCTAGCCATAGCTGCACATCATTAAATCCAATAAAAACAAAACAAAAGTAGAAGAAAAATCAACTTTTACTTTTCAAAGGAAGCAAGATCTTCCTTCCTTCTTTAACACACCAACAGCCTGCTGATCTATGATGAGGGTCTTTAAGGGTTTGGCTCATAGGCTCTAAACCTGCCACCAACCTTATTACTGTGTAGGAAGTAGTGATACGCCTCCGAGTCGTCTGAAGTGAGAGTTGAGAATGTAGCTAGCTAAAGACGCTACATACGATTTACGTGATCTCTGGCCACTTCCTCATGTCATCCGCCCACCCCGCAACATTAGTAGGAAGTACGAAACGGTACAGTATACAAACAAGTAAACAGTACTATCTAGTGTACTAAAATAGTTAAGATATCATGTAACTGATAAAGACACACAGAAAGAACAGACAGAACATGAAATAATTTCCAGCGTCCTGGTCTTTCAGCTTGCCTCGTCCATCCAGCCAGTCGTTATGCTGGCCGTCCTCGCACTTTGCTCCACTGACATACGCTCCACAGTCTTTGCAAACCTCTTAAACGTTTGCCTCCCCTATCACCTGCAGCTGCGGACTCTCTTTAAGAAGGTACATAGAATACAATCATCCTTGGTGCATGAACTGATGAAGCCTGCTCGGACGAAAGGCAAAACTTTCATTGATCACTGCTATTGTCACCAACACATTTGTGATTCTTAGCTGGATACTTA
This sequence comes from Phyllopteryx taeniolatus, assembly GCF_024500385.1. Taxonomy (NCBI): domain Eukaryota; kingdom Metazoa; phylum Chordata; class Actinopteri; order Syngnathiformes; family Syngnathidae; genus Phyllopteryx; species Phyllopteryx taeniolatus. The sequence goes on from NC_084523.1 coordinate 317,718, forward strand.
TGAGAGAACCTTTTTCCACAAACTGAGCAGGAAAAAGGTTTCTCTCCAGTGTGTGTTCTTGAATGTGCTGTCAAATATCCCTTTCGAGAAAATCTTTGACCACAGACTGAGCAGGCAAAAGGTTTCTCACCGGTGTGTGTTCTCATGTGACTGTTTAAGGTTCCGTTCTGAGAGAATCTTTGACCACAAACTGAGCAGGAAAAAGGTTTTTCTCCAGTGTGTGTTCTTGTGTGTATTGTTAAGTTTCTCTTCTCAGGGAATCTTTGACCACAAACTAAGCAGGCAAAAGGTTTCTCACCAGTGTGGGTTCTTGTGTGTTTTCTTAAGTTTCCCTGATCAGAGAATCTTTGACCACAAACTGAGCACCCAAAAGGTTTCTCACCTGTGTGGGTTCTTCTGTGTCTTTTTAAGCTTTGTTTTTCAGGGAATCTTTGCCCACAAACTGAGCAAGAAAAAGGTTTCTCCCCAGTGTGTGTTCTTGAGTGTTTTGTCAAATATCCCTTTCGAGAGAATCTTTGACCACAAACTGAGCAGGCAAAAGGTTTCTCACCAGAATGTGTTCTTGTGTGATTTTTTAAGGTCCCATTCTGAGAGAAACTTTGACCACAAACTGAGCAGGCAAAAGGTTTCTCCCCAGTGTGTGTTCTTGAGTGTCTTGTCAAATATCCCTTTTGAGAGAATCTTTGACCACAAATTGAGCAGGCAAAATCTTTCTCTCCGGTGTGTATTTTCATGTGTTGTTTGAAATTGCTCTTTGAAACAAACGTTTTCCTACATTGGGAACATTTCCAGGGTTTGTTGGCAGTGTGACATGTGATATCATCTTCCAACTGTTCATCTTCATTATCATCATTAGTGTGAGGAGAGTGTGACGTCGTGTCATCACGACCTGATAGTGGATCTAAGAGTCTGTCTGCTTCTGATCCTCCACAGTGGTCTCCATCACCTTTTGTTTTCATGTGTTGACTTGAGCGGCTGCTTGGAGGCTCCGCCCCTCTGCCCTCCTCACTTTGACCTTCATCTTCACTCTTTAAAGGGACACCAGTCGATGGAATCTTGATGATTTCCTCCAGCCCTTCCTCTTTAATGTCTAGGAACTCTTCCTCCTCCTCTTTGATGTGTTGAACCTCTTTGTCCTCCTCTTCCTCTTTAATGTGAGGGGACATCGACTGCTGCCGCTCTAGATGAAGATTTTCACTGATGTCTGCAAGACAAAAGAAGACAAACGCACATGGGTCAAATCTCATTTGTTTACAATATTTACAACATCTCAGTCCTCGATCCTGTTTACACATTAGCGCCTTCAACTAGAGATCCCATCGAGGAGACGACGAGGACAACAGAGGACTGCTTAGCTCGCTGGCTCATTACTTCGTTGGCTAGGGAATGTAATAAACAGTTAACTATCCCTGAAGTGTCTCCGTTGTCTGGGCCTGCGTGTGTCGCACGGGGAGCAGCTGTGGTAAGTTGGACGGCCCTGGCGCTGGTTCGTCACTCCGTGTGCCCACTGCCGGTGTGGGGGGTTGGCTGTCGAGTTCGCCACTGCCTTGCTCCGTGCACCGTACGTGTACACACACAGCAGAGACAAGGTAGTCCAAATAACACAAAACACATTACACTTCAGGGAGAATGTATTTTTGGGTTGTAGGCTAGCAAGCTGCACACTGTAGTAGTAGAAATGGGCTGTTACTATTACTAAGTAACTCACAATTGCGGCAGATAGCCACTGAATGACAGCGCCTGGTGCTTATATAGTGAGGGAGGACCAACTTAACAGTATGCAAGAAAGTCCAAGTGGGCTTGGTTTTAGCCACAGCAAAAGAAAAAAATAATAAATAAATAAATGGGGAATGAGGTTAAAGGACACTACATTAGTGTATTTTCGCCATTTTCCCGCTCCTTGAATCAAATATGTTCACTTCACTTTCACCTCCTTTTTCCCGCATGTATGATGTCAGCACATTTTCATCATGCACTCGCTTTGTTCAGCTTCACAATTAACTCTTTCCTGCCATTAACAGCGAGCTACTGAATATACCAATAAAGTCAAACTGTGAGGGCTGGCAGTGAATGAGTTAAATCAGTGGATCCCCAAGGAAGAAACAAAATCCTTGCTCATTTGTTGTCCTTCAAGTCCTCGAAAAACTTGTACTCTTTGCAGCCCTGTATGGGATAACATAAAATTAATTGGGAATGGTAAAATGTCCATAAGAATGGGTGCCGTAGTGTGTGGTTCAGTTATTGGCCCAGGGATGAACCATATAAGGAGTTATGTCCCGATATTTGGAGTCACCAAAGACCTGCCCGTTGGCAACGTAATGTTCTACATGAATGCTATACTACAAATGTCAATAAGATGTCGCCAGAGTTGATACACAGAGGTTGAGTTTCCGCACATACAGTGAGAACGGAAAGTATTCAGACTCCCTTAAATTTTTCACTCTGTTATATAGCAACCATTTTCCAAGATCATTGAAGTTCATTTTTTCCCTCATTAAATGTACAAAAAGAACCCCATATTAACAGGGGGAAAACATTTTTGAAATTTTTGCAGATTAAAAAAGAAAAACTGAAATATCACACAGCCATAAGTATTCAGACCCTTTGCTCAGTATTTAGTACAAGCACCCTTTTGAGATAATACAGCCATGAGTCTTTTTGGGAATGATGCAACAGGTTTTTCACACCTGGATTTTGGTATCCTCTGCCATTCCTCCTTGCGATCTGCAAGGAGGAATGGTTCAGTTCTGTCAGGTTGGATGGTGAAAGTTGGTGGACAGCCATTTTCAGGTCTCTCCAGAGATGCTCAATAGGGTTTAAGTCAGGGCCCTGGCTGGGCCATTCAAGAACAGTCACGGAGTTGTTCTGAAGCCACTCCTTCGTTATTTTAGCTGTGTGCTTAGGGTCAATGTCTTGTTGGAAGGTGAACCTTCGGCCCAGTCTGAGGTCCTGAGGACTCTGGAGAAGGTTTTTGTCTAGGATATCCCTGTACTTTCGATTGACGCTTAGATGTAAGGCCAAAAAGTTATATCTTGGTCTCATCAGACCAGAGAATCTTAATTCTCACCATCTTGGAGTCCATCTGGTGTTTTTTCTTTAGCAAACTCCATGTGGACTTTCAGGTCTTGCGCTGAGGAGAGGCTTGCGTCGGGCCACTCTGCTATAAAGTCCCGACTGGTGGAGGGCTGCAGTGATGGTTGACTTTCTAGAACTTTCTCCCATCTCCCGACTGCATCTCTGGAGCTCAGACACAGTGATCTTTGGGTTCTCCGTTACATCTTTCACCAAGGCTCTACTCCCCCGATTGCCCAGTTCGGCCAGATGGCCAGCTCTAGGAAGGGTTCTGGTCGTCTCAAACGTCTTCCATTTAAGGATGATGAAGGCCTATGTGCTCTTAGGTGAACTTAAAATGCTGTTTTTAAATTGTTTCATTTATTAAGGGGGAAAAATGGCTCTGTGTGAAAAAGTAATTACCACCCTTTTTAAATCATTAATTAATTGTGGCTAATCACAATTTTTGCTTAATGTTCACTGATCACGCCCAACCCTGATTACCTCCAGACCTTTTCAATTAAGAAATCACAAACACAATCTGTCCTGACAAAATCAACTCAGACAAAAGATCTAAAAAAGCTGCAACAAAATGACACGAGCCAAAGAAATTCCAGAATAATCGATAAATAAAGTCATTGACATCTATCAGTCTGGAAAGTGTTACAAAAGCTAGTTCTGCAGCTTTAGATTCCAGCCATTATCTCGACATGGAGAAAACATGGGACAGTGGTGAACCTTCCCAGGAGTGGCTGGCCTACAAAGATTACCCCCAAAAGAACAGCGATGACTCATCCAGGAGGCCACAAAGAAACTCAGGACCACTTGTAAAGAACTGCATGCCTTCCTTGCCTCAGTTAAGGTCGGTGTTCATGACACAACCATAAGGAAGAGACTGGGCAAAAATCGCATCCATGGCAGAGTTCCAAGGTGAAAACCACTGCTGACAAAAACTAACATAAAGGCTCGTCTTACTTTTGCAAAAAAAAAAAACATCTGAATGATTCCCAAGACTTTTGGGAGAACATTATATGGACTGACGAGATGAAAGGTGAGCTTTTGGGAAGGTGTGTGTCTCGTTACATCCAGCGTAAATGTAGCAAAACATTTCAGAAAAAGAACATCATACACTCTAAAAACAATTCCTGGGTAGTTTGTGCTGGGTCAAATTTCTGGATTCTTTTTCGGGTTATATGTCTACTATGTTAACCCAAAACCATCAAAATAGATTTCGCCGACCCGGTCGAGGCTGCACTTCAACCCACCGCTGCCGTTGAAGATTGGTGTCCCAGGTGTGAGAGAGCATGTACGCTCCCTCATCCCCATTGATGGTGTTGTTTCCACGCTTCCGTATTTCTATTGTTCCTTTTATCCATTGTTTGTATATTGGTTTCTGAGGTGATGCTCTTCTCATTTTCCCAGTCGGGAAATGGTAGAAAGTTCTAGGAAGTCAACCATCACTGCAGCCCTCCACCAGTCGGGGCTTTATGGCAGAGTGGCCCGACGGAAAACTCTCCTCAGTGAAACACATGAAAGCCCTCATGGAGTGTGCTAAAAAACACCTGAAGGACTCTAAGATGGTGAGAAATAAGATTCTCTGGTCTGATGAGACCAAGATACAACTTTTTGGCCTTCATTCTAAGCGGCATGTGTTGAGAAAACCAGGCACTGCTCATCACCTGTCCAATACAGTCCCAACAGTGAAGCATGGCGGTGGCACCATCATGCTGTGGGGGTGTTTTTCAGCTGCAGGGACAGGACGACTGGTTGCAATCGAAGGAAAGATGAATGCGGCCAAGTACAGGGATATCCTGGACGAAAACCCTCTCCAGAGTGCCTAGGACCTCAGACTGGGCCGAAGGTCACCTTCCAACAAGACAATGACCCTAAGCACACAGCTAAAATAACGAAGGAGTGCTTTCAGAACAACTCTGTGACTGTTCTTGATTGGCCAAGCCAGAGCCCTGACTTAAACTCAATTAAGCATCTCTGGAGAGACCTGAAAATTGCCGTCTACCAACGTTCACCATCCAACCTGACATAAGTGGAGAGGATCTGCAAGGAGGACTGGCAGAAGACACAGGGGGAACTCAAGCTACCAGGGTCGCTCGGGAAGTTCCTGCAAATGGTTCACATTTTCTCTGTTATGACACTGGTCTGGTTGCAAACTGACAAAGGCTGAAAGCCGAAACTGCCAGCAAAGTAAGAGATTCCTCTTAACCGGAAAAGTTGTTTTGTCAGAACAAAAGAAATACAAAAACCCTTTAGAAGAAGAAAAGATGAACATTCTAGACCTATCACATTGAGTTACCGTGTGTATTAAATGCCCAAAATAAATAAATTTGACGTGGCTCAGCCATATTTGACTCTGCTCTTGACGGCACACCTCCTCCTCCATTTTTTTCCCCCTTCTGTGTTGTTACTGCACCATTCATCGCATGACGTGGCGGGTTGCTAACATAATCACGCGCACAACGCATGGACAATTACATTTTGAAATTTTATTGATTAATCATTTGTATGATTATAATTATTATATTAATCAACCTAATTATATGTAACCTCACACATCGCCCTCAAACTTCAATAAACAGAGGAATATTATTCAAATTAGAATGCATTTCCAAAACAAGTGAGAGAGAAGTGAACTGACCTGCTCTGCCTTGCACAGTTCGAGGCTGCAGATTGAAAGCAGCGTCCAGTGATAGAATTTTTTTTTCTTCTGGTCCACAAAGTTCCTCCTTGTACTCTGCTGTCCTTCTTGCACACATTTTCACACGATGAACACGACACTCTGCGCTCTAAGTTAGAGGGATGAGAAAAGCAAGTGCAAATCGGACACGTGAAACAATTATATCGAGAGTAAGAGTTGGACATTGTGGGTAGGGTCTGAGCGATATAGACAATATTTCCTATATCGATATTAATGCCTGATATCTCGATAATGATATTACTAGGGGTTCAGTGAAAAAGTTCAAGACATGAAAAAGTTCAGTGCTTTCTGCTGCTCCCGAATCCTGTCAATCATGAGCAGCCTAGACCCGCCGGCCCCCTTTCTGAAAGCCCACTTTTGTGACTGTGTATATGGGTATCATGTCTTTGGCAATGCGGTAAGCTATAGCATTTGTAATATATTTGTGCCTGGTGGACGTTGACGCTACTGAACAATCAAACTTTGTTTGGGGCATCGCTCGGGACGACCGAGAAGTCGCCACATTTATTCTCATCGCGCTACACTCCTCATGTAGTACGTGGTGGTGATGTTTCATAATGTGAAACAGGATCGTTGTACTATCTTGCGTCGTAGCAATTTTCTTCAAGCAAGTCCTGCACCAAACCTCGCTCTGCTGTAAATCCTCTCTTATAAATCCAAAATACCTCCAAATAACTCAAGATGACTTTTTCTTTCCTACTAAATCTACCGAAGTAGTGACTGCTTACTTTCCGCATTCATCTTTCATTTTTGTACTTTTCCTGGAGCAGGTGTATGGTCTGTGGCCGATGAAATGGCCATGTTGCCATCCCGAAAGTGAATAAATGGACGGGGACTCCGGATCGCATTCACTGGAGGACTTATTCATTCATTTGGATAATATTTACAAAGAAAAATGAGCTGTCAGTTATTCGGACTGCTGCTGACTTCGGCTATGTGAGAGTTAGCGAGCTAGCCCAGGAGCACGCAGCTAAATTAGAAGTAAACATTTCACTATACCGTCATTAATCACTCACTGGTTTACTTTTAAAACACCGTAATTACCACTCCTAAACTTATCACCGGGATGGTTTTTTTTTTCCACGGTGATGTCACGTATTGTCGTTATGTATCATAATTACGAGTGTGTCTGCGTGCGCGCATGTGTATACTTTATTTTGTCCTCTTTTTTCTTATTTCTCGTAATCACAAACGGATTGTTTGGCTGACGTGGAAAGGTTTTAAAAACGTTGTGATGAAGCTAGTAAATGTAATCTCCCTCACGGGGTGAATAGTTTCTCTCGATCTATCTATCGATTGATCAATCGCTCCATCTTTTTGGATCGATCAATCGAAGTAAGGTGTTGCTTTCTGGGGCAGTTCAAAATCAGCTTTCGTCATGCAACTAAGCAACGGTTTCAAATGTCCTTAAATCCATCCATACATATCTGCAGCACTGTGAACAAGCAAGTCTGTCTCACAGTTCTGAGCTTTTGGATTTTTCCTCCAGCTTCCTCCCACATTCCAAAACCATCCAAATTCAACATTCATACGCCAGAAAAGACCAGATAGATATATTCTACTGATATTTATCTTGTTAGTTTTTAGCACATTTGTTACTGGAGGAATTAAAAGTAATCCAGTTAAATTACTTTAGTATAATGGTACTTGGATTACAGTACTAACTCCAATTTTTTTAACAGGCCTGAGATTTAAATGTTGAAATTGTGGAGATTAAACAAAATGATTTTCATTCAATAAGCAGTTGCGGTAAGTTTGGTACTTTTGGAGAATCATCAAACACATGAGTGAGGGGGTACTCATGATATGACAAAAATGTTCAAGGGGTACACAACACAAAAATGGTTGGGAACCACTGGGTGAAACAGTGCGTTACTTAAAATGGCAAAGCACTAAAATCAACAAGAGAAAACAGTAGAATATGTAATTATGCATTCTAAGAGATAAGAGACAGAAAGAAGACAGCTACTTTATGACCTCAGGAAAGAAAATGCATGTTTAAACATTATAGACATCCTACAAAAGGATTTTGGAAATAAGTAGCGAGAGAAAGTTAGCCGGACGTTTGATATTACCCTGACATTCGCCAGGGACCCTTACAAGTTATAAGTGCAAGTTATAAGTTACACCAAGGCTTTTGGTGAAACCACTAAAATTCAATAAAAACACTTTTTTTCCTCATTCTGATTGCTGTAGTACTTGGCAATGGGAGGCCACTGCTTACTAGAGGTCAAACTTTGCTTGATATCTTGCAAATTGGATAAACTGTGTGCAATTAATTCTCAGAAATATTCACCAAAAATCAATAAAAACACTTTCTAATTCTGATTGCTGTAGTAGGTGGCAAGGGGATGCCACTACTTACTACAGGTCAAATTTTGCAGATATCATGCATTTTGGTTAAACTGTCTGCAATTAATTAATTGGCAAAAAACCTCCCCAAAAATCAATAATGTGCTCTCCATCCCTAGGTGCTGTGTTGGTGCCCACTGACCCCCCTCCGGGGGTCATCCGCAAAGTTTGACCTGTTGTAAGTGGTGGACTCCCATTGCCAACTACTGCAGCAAAGAGAATGAAAAAAAAACATATTTTGTTTGATATACGATTTGTTCCACATTTGTCACCCTGGGATGTGTAATTTGGAGACGGTCCCTAACACAGCCGGTGACCTACATGTAGAATCAAGCGCTGTTGTTGCTGTTATTGCATATAGATTTGTAGCGAAAACCAAACAAAAAAATCCAACAGCGATTTTTTAACAGTTAGCGAAATTCTCCTTCACATACTACACATGTGATACAGTCGAACATGTAGGTGTGAGAACTGAATGTCAGGCTAATATCAAACATCCGGCCAACTTTCTCTCGCTGAAATTCGGTGTGACGGGATATTATTTCATTCGAGAGAATCTAGTTGTTGTTTTCACATTTAAGAGTCAATATTAGATATTCTGGTCCATAAGCCTTACTAGGAGGTGGCGGAAACAGAACACTTTGCGCTCACACTTGCTCTCTGCTTCGCGAAGTGAGCACAAAAATCGCGTTTCTTTGTTAGCATGCTAAGCTAAACTGGGCCGAAAAGCTTCAACGTGTAACCAAACGACTTCAACCGGACACGAAGACTGACCGAATGATGTCTTAGTACAGTAAAGTAGTGATTGACTTACTGTGAGAAGAATTCAGCACGTTTGGTACAAATTCAGGATTCTTCTTTTTTTTTTGTGCAGCACATGGTAGCCCGTGTGGTTAAGACGAGTGTCGTCCATAGATCTAAAAACTAGATACGCCAGCGCGCTGTATCAGCCCGGTTAAGCAACATGCCTGTAGGTGGCCATGTTGGGAAGGGCGACCTTCCACTGCGGTCAAGCCAGCTGGCTTGACTGCTACTCGTAAAGTAGCAGTCAAGCCAGCCGCCCCTAATTTTGTTCATACTAGGCATTACGGTAATAGGTCGCTAACTCGCGGCGAAAGCCACCTTCAAAATAAAAGCATCACAATAATACGGACGTCAATGCTCTTCGGTTACGGAATGTAACCAGCAAGATTAATATTATTGAATCTTGAGATGCATTAAAAAATGTAGTCTATTTGATATCTTCTGAAAAATAAATGGTAAATGGACTGCACTTATATAGCGCTTTATCTACATCGTCACAGTGCCCAAAGCGCTATACAAAGCCTCACATTCACACACACATTCATGGAGCCAAAAAAAAAGAGGTCCCATCCAAATCTGATGTGGCATTTCAAAATAAAGGTCCCCTGAAATATACACATTTCACAGTCACTGCCACTGATTTAAAACATTCATTAAAAAAATCTATGTCAATACTTCTTTTAAGAAATAATTAGAAATAATCCTGTTCGTATCGCAACACCTTTTCCCCTTCATACATGGAGGAGACAATCACAGGATGCTACTACATTACTGCCATCACTATTTGATGTAGTATATCTGCAATCTTTAAAAAAAGGAAGGAAGGAAGACATACATGGAGCCAGCCATTTCAACAGCACTTATCCTGTTGAGTCGCGGGGTGTTGGAGCCTACCCATACTGAGTTCGGGCAAAATACAAAAAAAAAAATTCTGAGCTGGTCAGCAGTCAGTTGCAGGGCACATATACTGTAGAGACCATCACTGAGTGGGAACCAAACCCACGCTGGCTGCATTGAAGTCAGGCGAATGAACCACGACACCATCAGTAACTGGAAGGAAAACAGTATATTTAAAATAGTTACAAGAAAGACGGTTTTCTATATATATATATATTTTTTTTAATCTTGATCAAACCTCTTTTTGTGAAGACCTGGTGTGGTGTAGTGTCCCCCAGAACTGGACTGGTGTTGCGATAACTCATAGATTTATTTTTTTTAATGAATATTTTAAATCAGTGGTAGTGAAAGTGAAATATACCAATTTCAGGAGACTTTTATTTTGAAATGCCACATCAGATTTGGATGGGACCTCTTTCGTTAAGGAATGCAACCAGCCTTCTTTAACCGAAGAGCACTGACGTCCGTATTATTGGGAGGCTTTTATTTTGAAGGTGGCCTTCAATTTATTACCGTAATGCCTAGTATGAACAAAATTAGGGGCGGCTGGCTTGACAGATACTTTACCACTGGAGGCTGGCTTGACCGCAGTGTCCTACCCATAGAATTCAATGCATGACACTAACATTAACTTGCTCATTTCTAAAACTCGCTCGCTCTGTATACACACACACGGACACACTAATACTATATATATTTATTAGTGATGTGTACAGCTGAAGCCTCATGAAGCTTTGAAGCTTCCCTTCAATTTTTGCCGGGACAGATTCGGAATCAGCGAAAACAACATTAGTGACATCCGGTGGCCGAAAGCAGTAACAGCAACTAAATTGTGTGAAGCAAGACTCGTTATCTTTCAGCAATAAAAGATAAAATACGATGTCGGTCGATGTATTATTTACATAAGTCTGTTTGTGTAATTTAAATAGACGAAATTAGTATTAAAAAGATGGTTTTCCACAAAATTAATATGTTGGTCACGCGTGCATCTTGATGGGGATGACTTGTGAACAGAAACAAAAGGACACAGAGATGAACTGACAAGTTTTTATTCCAAACTAAACTATTTCTCTAAACTAAACTATATATATATATATATATATATATATATATATATATATATATATATATATATATATAAATAAACTAAGTTTGAAATGATGGCAACAAACTATCATATCCAAGTTCCTGCGTCCGCGCATGCGCATCCCTCGTTGCCAGCCTCTTGCACTTTTGTTTGAGCAACCGAATTCGCTCCACGAATTAATTCTTCCCGAATTAGCTGCGAACGGATCGAAACGTCGACACCTTTTCGTCGATCACTACTTTAAAGAAATAAAACACCATTGAAATCTTCGTGTCGGGGTAAACTCGTTTTGGTGGTGCACGTTGAAGCTTCTCGGCCTAGTTAGCTTAGCTTAGCTCAGCTCGCTAGCCGCTAACAAAGAGACGCGCTTGTCAGCGACGCATCGCAAATTCGAGATCGCCTGTGAAGGTGTTGTGATTGTATTGTGAAAAATGTGTGCAAGAACGACAGCAAAGTGCGAGAAGGAACTTTCTGGAACGAAAGAGGAGGACGAGCCACGACGTCAACTCGTGGACGCAGTTCGCATGCAGCCTCGTGTTGTGTTACACAGAGCAGGTTTGTACTCTTCTTACGCTCACTTGATTAGTTACAAACTACTTTCTATTGGTTAAAGATATTGCTGTGTTTACATTTGAATGGAATCTTCATGACTATATGGCATAGTGACGGCCAAATGAAACCTCATGAAGTGTTGACGATTTCCATCGTTGATTTGTTACTGCGGTCAAGCCAGCCTCCACTCGGAAAGTAGCAGTCAAGCCAGCCGCCCCTAATTTTGTTCATGCAAGGCATTACGGTAATAGGTCGCCAACTCGCGGCGAAAGCCACCTTCAAAATAAAAGCTTCCTAATAATACGGACGTCAGTGTTCATCGGTTAAGGAATGCAACCAGCAAAGTTAATTTGAATCTTGAGATACATTACATACATACATACATAAAAAAATTACTTTATTTGATATCTTAGGAAAAATAAATGGCAATGGACTGCTCTTATATAGCGCTTTATCTACCTCATCACAGTGGCCAAAACGCTTTACAAAGACTCATATTCACACACACATTCATAAACCAATGGGCGACTGCTGCCATGCAAGGCGCTGCCATGCCCACCGCAAATTAGGGTTCAGTGTCTTGCCCAAGGAAACTTCGACATGCGGACAGTCGTAGCAGGGATTCGAACCTGTTCTATCTACTGAGCCAAAGCCACCCCAACATAATCCCATTGGTATCGCAAGACAAGTCCAGATCTGTGTGACAGACCACCAAGGACTCCGCAAAAAGAGGTTTGATGAAGATCTGATATTGTATTTCAAAATAAAAATCTCTGAAAACTGCATAAGTTGCTTTCATTACCCCTGACTGAAAAAATCTGTTAAATCTTTTTAATGAGATATCACAACACCAGTCCAGTTCTGGGAGACACTACACCCCACCCCCCCCCCCACCCCAGGTCTCCAACAAAAGAGGTCCCATCAAAATCTGATGTGGCATTTCAAAATAAAAGTCCACTGAAATTGGTATATTTCATTGTCATGATCATGGATTTCAAAAATTCTTTAAAAAAAAAAACTCCTAGTTATCACAACACCAGATCAGTCCTGGGGGACACTACACCCCCCACCCCCCACCCAGGTCTCCAACAAAAGAGGTCCCATCAAAATCTGATGAGGCATTTCAAAATAAAAGACTCTTGAAATTGGTATATTTCACTGGCATGATCACGGATTTCAAAAATTCTTTACAAAAAAAACTCCTAGTTATCACAACACCAGATCAGTCCTGGGGGACACTACACCCCCCCCCCCAGGTCTCCAACAAAAGAGGTCCCATCAAAATCTGAAGTGGCATTTCAAAATAAAAGTCCACTGAAATTGGTATATTTCATTGTCATGATCACGAATTTCAAAAATTCTTTAAAAAAGAACTCCTAGTTATCACAACACCAGACCAGTTCTGGGGGACACTACACCCCCCCAGGTCTCCAACAAAAGAGGTCCCATCAAAATCTGATATGGCATTTCAAAATAAAAGTCCACTGAAATTGGTATATTTCACTGTCATGATCACGGATTTCAAAAATTCTTAAAAAAATAACTCCTAGTTATCACAACACCAGATCAGTTCTGGGGGACACTACAACACCCCAGGTCTGCAACAAAACAGGACCCATCAAAATTTGATGTGGTATTTCAAAATAAAAGACTCTTGAAATTGGTGTATTTCACTGCCATGATCACGGATTTCAAAAATTCTTAAAAAAAAAAAAACTCCTAGTTATCAACACAACCAGATCAGTCCTGGGGGACACTACACCCCCCCCCCAGGTCTCCAACAAAAGAGGTCCCATCAAAATCTGATGTGGCATTTCAAAATAAAAGTCCACTGAAATTGGTATATTTCATTGTCATGATCACGAATTTCAAAAATTCTTTAAAAAAAACCTCCTAGTTATCACAACACCAGACCAGTTCTGGGGGACACTACACCCCCCCCAGGTCTCCAACAAAAGAGATCCCATCAAAATCTGATGTGGGATTTCAAAATAAAAGTCCACTGAAATTGGTATATTTCATTGTCATGATCACGGATTTCAAAAATTCTTTAAAAAAACAAACTCCTAGTTATCACAACACAAGATCAGTCCTGGGGGACACTACACCCCCCATCCCCCACCCAGGTCTCCAACAAAAGAGGTCCCATCAAAATCTGATGAGGCATTTCAAAATAAAAGACTCTTGAAATTGGTATATTTCACTGGCATGATCACGGATTTCAAAAATTCTTTACAAAAAAACCTCCTAGTTATCACAACACCAGATCAGTCCTGGGGGACACTACACCCCCCCCAGGTCTCCAACAAAAGAGGTCCCATCAAAATCTGAAGTGGCATTTCAAAATAAAAGTCCACTGAAATTGGTATATTTCATTGCCATGATCACGAATTTCAAAAATTCTTTAAAAAAGAACTCCTAGTTATCACAACACCAGACCAGTTCTGGGGGACACTACACCCCCCCCCCCCCCCCCCCCAGGTCTCCAACAAAAGAGGTCCCATCAAAATCTGATGTGGCATTTCAAAATAAAAGTCCACTGAAATTGGTATATTTCACTGTCATGATCACGGATTTCAAAAATTCTTAAAAAAAAAACTCCTAGTTATCACAACACCAGATCAGTTCTGGGGGACACTACAACACCCCAGGTCTGCAACAAAACAGGACCCATCAAAATTTGATGTGGCATTTCAAAATAAAAGACTCTTGAAATTGGTGTATTTCACTGCCATGATCACGGATTTCAAAAATTCTTTAAAAAAAAAAAACTCCTAGTTATCACAACACCAGATCAGTCCTGGGGGACACTACACCCCCCCAGGTCTCCAACAAAAGAGGTCCCATCAAAATCTGATGTGGCATTTCAAAATAAAAGTCCACTGAAATTGGTATATTTCACTGTCATGATCACGGATTTCAAAAATTATTTAAAAAAAAACTCATAGTTATCACAACAGCAGATCAGTCCTGGGGGACACTACACCCCCCCAGGTCTCCAACAAAAGAGGTCCCATCAAAATCTGATGTGGCATTTCAAAATAAAAGTCCACTGAAATTGGTATATTTCATTGTCATGATCACGGATTTCAAAAATTCTTTAAAAAAAACCTCATAGTTATCACAACACCAGATCAGTCCTAGGGGACACTACACCCCCCCCCCCCCCCCCCCCCCCCCCAGGTCTCCAACAAAAGAGGTCCCATCAAAATCTGATGTGGAATTTCAAAATAAAAGTCCACTGAAATTGGTATATTTCATTGTCATGATCACGAATTTCAAAAATTCTTTAAAAAAAACCTCCTAGTTATCACAACACCAGACCAGTTCTGGGGGACACTACACCCCCCCCAGGTCTCCAACAAAAGAGATCCCATCAAAATCTGATGTGGGATTTCAAAATAAAAGTCCACTGAAATTGGTATATTTCATTGTCATGATCACGGATTTCAAAAATTCTTTAAAAAAACAAACTCCTAGTTATCACAACACAAGATCAGTCCTGGGGGACACTACACCCCCCATCCCCCACCCAGGTCTCCAACAAAAGAGGTCCCATCAAAATCTGATGAGGCATTTCAAAATAAAAGACTCTTGAAATTGGTATATTTCACTGGCATGATCACGGATTTCAAAAATTCTTTACAAAAAAACCTCCTAGTTATCACAACACCAGATCAGTCCTGGGGGACACTACACCCCCCCCCAGGTCTCCAACAAAAGAGGTCCCATCAAAATCTTAAGTGGCATTTCAAAATAAAAGTCCACTGAAATTGGTATATTTCATTGCCATGATCACGAATTTCAAAAATTCTTTAAAAAAGAACTCCTAGTTATCACAACACCAGACCAGTTCTGGGGGACACTACACCCCCCCCCCCCCCAGGTCTCCAACAAAAGAGGTCCCATCAAAATCTGATGTGGCATTTCAAAATAAAAGTCCACTGAAATTGGTATATTTCACTGTCATGATCACGGATTTCAAAAATTCTTAAAAAAAAAACTCCTAGTTATCACAACACCAGATCAGTTCTGGGGGACACTACAACACCCCAGGTCTGCAACAAAACAGGACCCATCAAAATTTGATGTGGCATTTCAAAATAAAAGACTCTTGAAATTGGTGTATTTCACTGCCATGATCACGGATTTCAAAAATTCTTTAAAAAAAAAAAACTCCTAGTTATCACAACACCAGATCAGTCCTGGGGGACACTACACCCCCCCCAGGTCTCCAACAAAAGAGGTCCCATCAAAATCTGATGTGGCATTTCAAAATAAAAGTCCACTGAAATTGGTATATTTCACTGTCATGATCACGGATTTCAAAAATTATTTTAAAAAAAACTCATAGTTATCACAACAGCAGATCAGTCCTGGGGGACACTACACCCCCCCAGGTCTCCAACAAAAGAGGTCCCATCAAAATCTGATGTGGCATTTCAAAATAAAAGTCCACTGAAATTGGTATATTTCATTGTCATGATCACGGATTTCAAAAATTCTTTAAAAAAAACCTCATAGTTATCACAACACCAGATCAGTCCTGGGGGACACTACACCCCCCCCCCACCCCCCCCCCCCCCCCCCCAGGTCTCCAACAAAAGAGGTCCCATCAAAATCTGATGTGGCATTTCAAAATAAAAGATTCTTGAAATTGGTATATTTCACTGTCATGACCACGGATTTCAAAAATTCTTTAAAAAAAAACCCTCCTAGTTATACAACACCAGATCAGTCCTGGGGGACACTACACCCCCCCAGGTCTCCAACAAAAGAGGTCCCATCAAAATCTGATGAGGCACTTAAAAATAAAAGTCCACTGAAATTGGTATATTTCACTGTCATGATCACGGATTTCAAAAATTCTTTAAAAAAAAAAGTCCTAGTTATCACAACACCAGACCAGTTCTGGGGGACACTACACCCCCCCCCCCCCCTCCCCCAGGTCTCCAACAAAAGAGGTCCCATCAAAATCTGATGTGGCATTTCAAAATAAAAGTCCACTGAAATTGGTATATTTCACTGTCATGATCACGGATTTCAAAAATTATTTTAAAAAAAAAATCATAGTTATCACAACAGCAGATCAGTCCTGGGGGACACTACACCCCCCCCAGGTCTCCAACAAAAGAGGTCCCATCAAAATCTGATGTGGCATTTCAAAATAAAAGTCCACTGAAATTGGTATATTTCATTGTCATGATCACGGATTTCAAAAATTCTTTAAAAAAAAACTCATAGTTATCACAACACCAGATCAGTCCTGGGGGACACTACACCCCCCCCCCCCCCCCCCCAGGTCTCCAACAAAAGAGGTCCCATCAAAATCTGATGTGGCATTTCAAAATAAAAGATTCTTGAAATTGGTATATTTCACTGTCATGACCACGGATTTAAAAAATTCTTTAAAAAAAAAACCTCCTAGTTATACACCACCAGATCAGTCCTGGGGGACACTACACCCCCCCAGGTCTCCAACAAAAGAGGTCCCATCAAAATCTGATGAGGCACTTCAAAATAAAAGACTCTTGAAATTGGTATATTTCACTGTCATGATCACGGATTTAAAAAATTCTTTTAAAAAAAACCTCCTAGTTATCACAACACCAGATCAGTCCTGGGGGACACTACACCCCCCCAGGGTCTCCAACAAAAGAGGTCCCATCAAAATCTGATGAGGCACTTCAAAATAAAAGACTCTTGAAATTGGTATATTTCACTGTCATGATCACGGATTTCAAAAATTCTTTAAAAAAAAAACTCCTAGTTATCACAACACCAGATCAGTCCTAGGGGACACTACACCCCCCCCCCCCCCCCCCCCCTCCCCCAGGTCTCCAAAAAAAGAGGTCCCATCAAAATCTGATGTGGCATTTCAAAATAAAAGACTCTTGAAATTGGTATATTTCACTGTCATGATCACGGATTTAAAAAATTCTTTAAAATAAAAAACTCCTAGTTATACAACACCAGATCAGTCCTGGGGGACACTACACCCCCCCCCCCCCCCCTCCAGGTCTCCAACAAAAGAGGTCCCATCAAAATCTGATGTGGCATTTCAAAATAAAAGTCCACTGAAATTGGTATATTTCATTGTCATGATCACGAATTTCAAAAATTCTTTAAAAAAAAACTCCTAGTTATCACAACACCAGACCAGTTCTGGGGGACACTACACTCCCCCAGGTCTCCAACAAAAGAGGTCCCATCAAAATCTTAAGTGGCATTTCAAAATAAAAGTCCACTGAAATTGGTATATTTCATTGCCATGATCACGAATTTCAAAAATTCTTTAAAAAAGAACTCCTAGTTATCACAACACCAGACCAGTTCTGGGGGACACTACACCCCCCCCCCCCAGGTCTCCAACAAAAGAGGTCCCATCAAAATCTGATGTGGCATTTCAAAATAAAAGTCCACTGAAATTGGTATATTTCACTGTCATGATCACGGATTTCAAAAATTCTTAAAAAAAAAACTCCTAGTTATCACAACACCAGATCAGTTCTGGGGGACACTACAACACCCCAGGTCTGCAACAAAACAGGACCCATCAAAATTTGATGTGGCATTTCAAAATAAAAGACTCTTGAAATTGGTGTATTTCACTGCCATGATCACGGATTTCAAAAATTCTTTAAAAAAAAAAAACTCCTAGTTATCACAACACCAGATCAGTCCTGGGGGACACTACACCCCCCCAGGTCTCCAACAAAAGAGGTCCCATCAAAATCTGATGTGGCATTTCAAAATAAAAGTCCACTGAAATTGGTATATTTCACTGTCATGATCACGGATTTCAAAAATTATTTAAAAAAAAACTCATAGTTATCACAACAGCAGATCAGTCCTGGGGGACACTACACCCCCCCAGGTCTCCAACAAAAGAGGTCCCATCAAAATCTGATGTGGCATTTCAAAATAAAAGTCCACTGAAATTGGTATATTTCATTGTCATGATCACGGATTTCAAAAATTCTTTAAAAAAAACCTCATAGTTATCACAACACCAGATCAGTCCTGGGGGACACTACACCCCCCCCCACCCCCCCCCACCCCCCCCCCCCAGGTCTCCAACAAAAGAGGTCCCATCAAAATCTGATGTGGCATTTCAAAATAAAAGATTCTTGAAATTGGTATATTTCACTGTCATGACCACGGATTTCAAAAATTCTTTAAAAAAAAAACCCTCCTAGTTATACAACACCAGATCAGTCCTGGGGGACACTACACCCCCCCAGGTCTCCAACAAAAGAGGTCCCATCAAAATCTGATGAGGCACTTAAAAATAAAAGTCCACTGAAATTGGTATATTTCACTGTCATGATCACGGATTTCAAAAATTCTTTAAAAAAAAAAGTCCTAGTTATCACAACACCAGACCAGTTCTGGGGGACACTACACGCCCCCCCCCCTCCCCCAGGTCTCCAACAAAAGAGGTCCCATCAAAATCTGATGTGGCATTTCAAAATAAAAGTCCACTGAAATTGGTATATTTCACTGTCATGATCACGGATTTCAAAAATTATTTTTAAAAAAAAATCATAGTTATCACAACAGCAGATCAGTCCTGGGGGACACTACACCCCCCCCAGGTCTCCAACAAAAGAGGTCCCATCAAAATCTGATGTGGCATTTCAAAATAAAAGTCCACTGAAATTGGTATATTTCATTGTCATGATCACGGATTTCAAAAATTCTTTAAAAAAAAACTCATAGTTATCACAACACCAGATCAGTCCTGGGGGACACTACACCCCCCCCCCCCCCCCCCCCCCCCAGGTCTCCAACAAAAGAGGTCCCATCAAAATCTGATGTGGCATTTCAAAATAAAAGATTCTTGAAATTGGTATATTTCACTGTCATGACCACGGATTTAAAAAATTCTTTAAAAAAAAAACCTCCTAGTTATACACCACCAGATCAGTCCTGGGGGACACTACACCCCCCCAGGTCTCCAACAAAAGAGGTCCCATCAAAATCTGATGAGGCACTTCAAAATAAAAGACTCTTGAAATTGGTATATTTCACTGTCATGATCACGGATTTAAAAAATTCTTTTAAAAAAAACCTCCTAGTTATCACAACACCAGATCAGTCCTGGGGGACACTACACCCCCCCAGGGTCTCCAACAAAAGAGGTCCCATCAAAATCTGATGAGGCACTTCAAAATAAAAGACTCTTGAAATTGGTATATTTCACTGTCATGATCACGGATTTCAAAAATTCTTTAAAAAAAAAACTCCTAGTTATCACAACACCAGATCAGTCCTAGGGGACACTACACCCCCCCCCCCCCCCCCCCCCCTCCCCCAGGTCTCCAAAAAAAGAGGTCCCATCAAAATCTGATGTGGCATTTCAAAATAAAAGACTCTTGAAATTGGTATATTTCACTGTCATGATCACGGATTTAAAAAATTCTTTAAAATAAAAAACTCCTAGTTATACAACACCAGATCAGTCCTGGGGGACACTACACCCCCCCCCCCCCCCCCCCTCCAGGTCTCCAACAAAAGAGGTCCCATCAAAATCTGATGTGGCATTTCAAAATAAAAGTCCACTGAAATTGGTATATTTCATTGTCATGATCACGAATTTCAAAAATTCTTTAAAAAAAAACTCCTAGTTATCACAACACCAGATCAGTTCTGGGGGACACTACAACACCCCAGGTCTGCAACAAAACAGGACCCATCAAAATTTGATGTGGCATTTCAAAATAAAAGACTCTTGAAATTGGTGTATTTCACTGCCATGATCACGGATTTCAAAAATTCTTTAAAAAAAAAAAACTCCTAGTTATCACAACACCAGATCAGTCCTGGGGGACACTACACCCCCCCAGGTCTCCAACAAAAGAGGTCCCATCAAAATCTGATGTGGCATTTCAAAATAAAAGTCCACTGAAATTGGTATATTTCACTGTCATGATCACGGATTTCAAAAATTATTTAAAAAAAAACTCATAGTTATCACAACAGCAGATCAGTCCTGGGGGACACTACACCCCCCCAGGTCTCCAACAAAAGAGGTCCCATCAAAATCTGATGTGGCATTTCAAAATAAAAGTCCACTGAAATTGGTATATTTCATTGTCATGATCACGGATTTCAAAAATTCTTTAAAAAAAACCTCATAGTTATCACAACACCAGATCAGTCCTGGGGGACACTACACCCCCCCCCCACCCCCCCCCCCCCCCCCCCCCCCCCCAGGTCTCCAACAAAAGAGGTCCCATCAAAATCTGATGTGGCATTTCAAAATAAAAGATTCTTGAAATTGGTATATTTCACTGTCATGACCACGGATTTCAAAAATTCTTTAAAAAAAAACCCTCCTAGTTATACAACACCAGATCAGTCCTGGGGGACACTACACCCCCCCAGGTCTCCAACAAAAGAGGTCCCATCAAAATCTGATGAGGCACTTAAAAATAAAAGTCCACTGAAATTGGTATATTTCACTGTCATGATCACGGATTTCAAAAATTCTTTAAAAAAAAAAGTCCTAGTTATCACAACACCAGACCAGTTCTGGGGGACACTACACGCCCCCCCCCCCCTCCCCCAGGTCTCCAACAAAAGAGGTCCCATCAAAATCTGATGTGGCATTTCAAAATAAAAGTCCACTGAAATTGGTATATTTCACTGTCATGATCACGGATTTCAAAAATTATTTTTAAAAAAAAATCATAGTTATCACAACAGCAGATCAGTCCTGGGGGACACTACACCCCCCCCAGGTCTCCAACAAAAGAGGTCCCATCAAAATCTGATGTGGCATTTCAAAATAAAAGTCCACTGAAATTGGTATATTTCATTGTCATGATCACGGATTTCAAAAATTCTTTAAAAAAAAACTCATAGTTATCACAACACCAGATCAGTCCTGGGGGACACTACACCCCCCCCCCCCCCCCCCCCCAGGTCTCCAACAAAAGAGGTCCCATCAAAATCTGATGTGGCATTTCAAAATAAAAGATTCTTGAAATTGGTATATTTCACTGTCATGACCACGGATTTAAAAAATTCTTTAAAAAAAAAACCTCCTAGTTATACACCACCAGATCAGTCCTGGGGGACACTACACCCCCCCAGGTCTCCAACAAAAGAGGTCCCATCAAAATCTGATGAGGCACTTCAAAATAAAAGACTCTTGAAATTGGTATATTTCACTGTCATGATCACGGATTTAAAAAATTCTTTTAAAAAAAACCTCCTAGTTATCACAACACCAGATCAGTCCTGGGGGACACTACACCCCCCCAGGGTCTCCAACAAAAGAGGTCCCATCAAAATCTGATGAGGCACTTCAAAATAAAAGACTCTTGAAATTGGTATATTTCACTGTCATGATCACGGATTTCAAAAATTCTTTAAAAAAAAAACTCCTAGTTATCACAACACCAGATCAGTCCTAGGGGACACTACACCCCCCCCCCCCCCCCCCCCTCCCCCAGGTCTCCAAAAAAAGAGGTCCCATCAAAATCTGATGTGGCATTTCAAAATAAAAGACTCTTGAAATTGGTATATTTCACTGTCATGATCACGGATTTAAAAAATTCTTTAAAATAAAAAACTCCTAGTTATACAACACCAGATCAGTCCTGGGGGACACTACACCCCCCCCCCCCCCCCTCCAGGTCTCCAACAAAAGAGGTCCCATCAAAATCTGATGTGGCATTTCAAAATAAAAGTCCACTGAAATTGGTATATTTCATTGTCATGATCACGAATTTCAAAAATTCTTTAAAAAAAAACTCCTAGTTATCACAACACCAGACCAGTTCTGGGGGACACTACACTCCCCCAGGTCTCCAACAAAAGAGGTCCCATCAAAATCTGATGTGGCATTTCAAAATAAAAGTCCACTGAAATTGGTATATTTCATTGTCATGATCACGGATTTCAAAAATTATTTAAAAAAAAACTCATAGTTATCACAACAGCAGATCAGTCCTGGGGGACACTACACCCCCCCAGGTCTCCAACAAAAGAGGTCCCATCAAAATCTGATGTGGCATTTCAAAATAAAAGTCCACTGAAATTGGTATATTTCATTGTCATGATCACGGATTTCAAAAATTCTTTAAGAAAAACCTCATAGTTATCACAACACCAGATCAGTCCTGGGGGACACTACACCCCCCCATGTCTCCAACAAAAGAGGTCCCATCAAAATCTGATGTGGCATTTCAAAATAAAAGTCCACTAAAATTGGTATATTTCACTGTCATGATCACGGATTTCAAAAATTATTTTAAAAAAAACTCATAGTTATCACAACACCAGATCAGTTCTGGGGGACACTACACCCCCCCAGGTCTCCAACAAAAGAGGTCCCATCAAAATCTGATGTGGCATTTCAAAATAAAAGTCCACTGAAATTGGTATATTTCATTGTCATGATCACGGATTTCAAAAATTCTTTAAAATAAAAAACTCCTAGTTATACAACACCAGATCAGTCCTGGGGGACACTACACCCCCCCAGGTCTCCAACAAAAGAGGTCCCATCAAAATCTGATGTGGCATTTCAAAATAAAAGACTCTTGAAATTGGTATATTTCACTGTCATGATCACGGATTTCAAAAATAAAAAAAATAAAAAAAACTCCTAGTTATACAACACCAGATCAGTCCTGGGGGACACTACACCCCCCAGGTCTCCAACAAAAGAGGTCCCATCAAAATCTGATGAGGCATTTCAAAATAAAATACTCTTGAAATTGGTATATTTCACTGTCATGATCACGGATTTCAAAAATTCTTTAAAAAAAAAACTCCCAAGTTATCACACCACCAGATCAGTCCTGGGGGACACTACACCCCCCCCCCCCCCAGGTCTCCCACAAAAGAGGTCCCATCAAAATCTGATGTGGCATTTCAAAATAAAAGTCCACTGAAATTGATATATTTCATTGTCATGATCACGAATTTCAAAAATTCTTTAAAAAAAACTCCTAGTTATCACAACACCAGACAAGTTCTGGGGAACACTACACCCCCCCAGGTCTCCAACAAAAGAGGTCCCATCAAAATCTGATGTGGCATTTCAAAATAAAAGTCCACTGAAATTGGTATATTTCATTGTCATGATCACGGATTTCAAGAATTCTTAAAAAAAAAAACTCATAGTTATCACAACACCAGATCAGTCCTGGGGGACACTACACCCCCCCCCCAGGTCTCCAACAAAAGAGGTCCCATCAAAATCTGATGTGGCATTTCAAAATAATAGACTCTTGAAATTGGTATATTTCATTGTCATGATCACGAATTTCAAAAATTCTTTAAAAAAAACTCCTAGTTATCACAACACCAGACAAGTTCTGGGGAACACTACACCCCCCCAGGTCTCCAACAAAAGAGGTCCCATCAAAATCTGTTGTGGCATTTCAAAATAAAAGTCCACTGAAATTGGTATATTTCATTGTCATGATCACGGATTTCAAGAATTCTTAAAAAAAAAAACTCATAGTTATCACAACACCAGATCAGTCCTGGGGGACACTACACCCCCCCAGGTCTCCAACAAAAGAGGTCCCATCAAAATCTGATGTGGCATTTCAAAATAAAAGACTCTTGAAATTGGTATATTTCACTGTCATGATCACGGATTTCAAAAATTCTTTAAAAAAAACAACTCCTAGTTATACAACACCAGATCAGTCCTGGGGGACACTACACCCCCCAGGTCTCCAACAAAAGAGGTCCCATCAAAATCTGATGAGGCATTTCAAAATAAAAGACTCTTGAAATTGGTATATTTCATTGTCATGATGACGAATTTCAAAAATTCTTTAAAAAAAAAAACTTCTAGTTATCACAACACCAGACCAGTTCTGGGGGACACTACACCCCCCCAGGTCTCCAACAAAAGAGGTCCCATCAAAATCTGATGTGGCATTTCAAAATAAAAGACTCTTGAATTTGGTGTATTTCACTGTCATGATCATGGATTTCAAAAATTATTTGAAAGAAATCTCCTAGTTATCACAACACCAGACCAGTTCTGGGGGACACTACACCCCCCCCCCCCCCCCCCCCCCCCATGTCTCCAACAAAAGAAGTCCCATCAAAATCTGATGTGGCATTTCAAAATAAAAGTCCACTGAAATTGGTATATTTCACTGTCATGATCACGGATTTCAAAAATTATTTAAAAAAAACCTCATAGTTATCACAACACCAGATCAGTCCTGGGGGACACTACACCCCCCCCAGGTCTCCAACAAAAGAGGTCCCATCAAAATCTGATGAGGCACTTCAAAATAAAAGACTCTTGAAATTGGTATATTTCACTGTCATGATCACGGATTTCAAAAATTCTTTAAAAAAAACCTCCTAGTTATCACAACACCAGTTCAGTCCTGGGGGACACTACACCCCCCCAGGTCTCCAACAAAAGAGGTCCCATCAAAATCTGATGTGGCATTTCAAAATAAAAGACTCTTGAAATTGGTATATTTCACTGTCATGATCACGGATTTCAAAAATTCTTTAAAAAAAACAAACTCCTAGTTATACAACACCAGATCAGTCCTGGGGGACACTACACCCCCCAGGTCTCCAACAAAAGAGGTCCCATCAAAATCTGATGAGGCATTTCAAAATAAAAGACTCTTGAAATTGGTATATTTCACTGTCATGATCACGGATTTCAAAAATTCTTTAAAAAAAAACCTCCCAAGTTATCACACCACCAGATCAGTCCTGGGGGACACTACACCCCCCCAGGTCTCCCACAAAAGAGGTCCCATCAAAATCTGATGTGGCATTTCAAAATAAAAGTCCACTGAAATTGGTATATTTCATTGTCATGATCACGAATTTCAAAAATTCTTTAAAAAAAACTCCTAGTTATCACAACACCAGACAAGTTCTGGGGAACACTACACCCCCCCAGGTCTCCAACAAAAGAGGTCCCATCAAAATCTGATGTGGCATTTCAAAATAAAAGTCCACTGAAATTGGTATATTTCATTGTCATGATCACGGATTTCAAGAATTCTTAAAAAAAAAAACTCATAGTTATCACAACACCAGATCAGTCCTGGGGGACACTACACCCCCCCAGGTCTCCAACAAAAGAGGTCCCATCAAAATCTGATGTGGCATTTCAAAATAAAAGACTCTTGAAATTGGTATATTTCACTGTCATGATCACGGATTTCAAAAATTCTTTAAAAAAAAAAACCTCCTAGTTATACAACACCAGATCAGTCCTGGGCGACACTACACCCCCCAGGTCTCCAACAAAAGAGGTCCCATCAAAATCTGATGAGGCATTTCAAAATAAAAGACTCTTGAAATTGGTATATTTCACTGTCATGATCACGGATTTCAAAAATTCTTTAAAAAAAACTCCTAGTTATCACAACACCAGATCAGTCCTGGGGGACACTACACCCCCCCCCCCCCCCCCCCCCAGGTCTCCCACAAAAGAGGTCCCATCAAAATCTGATGTGGCATTTCAAAATAAAAGTCCACTGAAATTGGTATATTTCATTGTCATGATCACGAATTTCAAAAATTCTTTAAAAAAAACTCCTAGTTATCACAACACCAGACAAGTTCTGGGGAACACTACACCCCCCCAGGTCTCCAACAAAAGAGGTCCCATCAAAATCTGATGTGGCATTTCAAAATAAAAGTCCACTGAAATTGGTATATTTCATTGTCATGATCACGGATTTCAAAAATTATTAAAAAAAAACCTCATGGTTATCACAACACCAGATCAGTCCTGGGGGACACTACACCCCCCCAGGTCTCCAACAAAAGAGGTCCCATCAAAATCTGATGTGGCATTTCAAAATAAAAGATCCTTGAAATTGGTATATTTCACTGTCATGATCACGGATTTCAAAAATTATTTTAAAAAAAAACTCCAAGTTATCACAACACCAGATCAGTCCTGGGGGACACTACACCCCCCCCCCCCCCCCCCCCCCTCAGGTCTCCCACAAAAGAGGTCACATCAAAATCTGATGTGGCATTTCAAAATAAAAGTCCACTGAAATTGGTATATTTCATTGTCATGATCACGAATTTCAAAAATTCTTTAAAAAAAACTCCTAGTTATCACAACACCAGACAAGTTCTGGGGAACACTACACCCCCCCAGGTCTCCAACAAAAGAGGTCCCATCAAAATCTGATGTGGCATTTCAAAATAAAAGTCCACTGAAATTGGTATATTTCATTGTCAGGATCACGGATTTCAAAAATTCTTTTAAAAAAAACTCCTAGTTATCACAACACCAGATCAGTTCTGGGGGACACTACACCACCCCAGGTCTGCAACAAAACAGGACCCATCAAAATTTGATGTGGCATTTCAAAATAAAAGACTCTTGAAATTGGTGTATTTCACTGCCATGATCACGGATTTCAAAAATTCTTAAAAAAAAATCTCTTAGTTATCACAACACCAGACCAGTTCTGGGGGACACTACACCACCCCAGGTATCCAGCAAAAGTGGTCCCACCCAAATCTGATGTCCATCCATCCATTTTCTACCGCTTATCCGAGGTCGGGTCGCGGGGGCAGTAGCTTTAGCAGGGACGGCCAGACTTCCCTCTCTCCAGCAACTTCATCCAACTCTTCCGGGGGGATCCCGAGGCGTTCCCAGGCCAGCCGAGGCATGTAGTCTCTCCAGCGTGTCCTGGGTCGTCCCCGTGGTCTCCTCCCGGTGGGACGTGCCCGGAACACCTCACCAGGGAGGCGTCTGGGAGGCATCCCAATCAGATGCCCCAGCCACCTCATCTGGCTCCTCTCGATGTGAAGGAGCAGCGGCTCTACTCTGAGATCCTCTCGGATGACCGAGCTTCTCACCCTCTCTCTAAGGGAGAGCCCGGACACCCTGCAGACGAAACTCATTTCGGCCGCTTGTATCCTGGATCTCGTTCTTTCGGTCACGATCCACAGCTCGTGACCATAGGTGAGGGTAGGAACATGGATCGACCGGTAAATCGAGAGCTTCGCCTTTCGGCTTAGCTCCTTCTTCACCACAACGGATCGATACAAAGTCTGTGTCACTGCAGACGCTGCACCGATCCGCCTGTCGATCTCCCGTTCCATTTTTCCCTCACTTGTGAACAAGACCCCAAGATACTAGTCCACTTGGGGAGGATCTCATCCCCGACCTGAGGAGGGTATGCCACCCTTTTCCGACTGAGGACCATGGTCTCAGATTTGGAGGTGCTGATTATCATCCCAGCCGCTTCACACTCGGCTGCGAACTGCTCCAGTGAGAGTTGGAGGTCACGGCTTGATGAAGCCAACAGAACCACATCATCTGCAAAAAGCAGAGATGCAATACTGAGGCCACCAAACCGGACCCCCTCTACGCCTCGGCTGCGCCTAGAAATTCTGTCCATAAAAGTTATGAACAGAATCGGTGACAAAGGGCAGCCTTGGCGGAGTCCAACCCTCACCGGAAACAAGTCCAACTTCCTGCCGGATATGCGGAACAAACTCTCACTCCGATCGTACAGGGACCGAACAGCCCGTATCAGGGGGTTCGGTACCCCATACTCCCGAAGCACCCCGCACAGGACCCCCCGAGGGACACGGTCGAACGCCTTCTCCAAGTCCACAAAACACATGTAGACTGGTTGGGCGAACTCCCATGCACCCTCGAGGACCCTGCCAAGGGTATAGAGCTGGTCCACTGTTTCACGGCCAGGACGAAAACCACACTGCTCCTCCTGAATCTGGGATTCAACTTAACGATAAACCCTCCTCTCCAGCACCCCCGAATAGACCTTACCAGGGAGGCTGAGGAGTGTGATCCCCCTGTAGTTGGAACACACCCTCCGGTACCCTTTCTTAAAAAGGGGGACCACCACCCCAGTCTGCCAATCCAGAGGCACTGTCCCCGATGTCCACGCAATGTGGCAGAGGCGTGTCAACCAGGACAGTCCTACAACATCCAGAGCCTTGAGGAACTCCGGGCGAATCTCATCCACCCCTGGGACCTTGCCACAGAGGAGCTTTGTAACCACCTCGGTGACCTCAACCCCAGAGATAGGAGAGCCCGCCTCAGAGAACCCAGACTCTGCTCCCTCATGGGAAGGCGTGTCGGTGGAATTGAGGAGGTCTTCGAAGTATTCTCCCCACCGGCTCACAACATCCCAAGTCGAGGTCAGCAGAGCCCCATCCCCACTATACACAGTGTTGGTGGTGCACTGCTTCCCCCTCCTGAGACGCCGGATGGTGGACCAGAATTTCCTCGAAGCCATCCGGAAGTCTTTCTCCATGGCCTCACCGAACTCCTCCCATGCCCGAGTTTTTGCTTCAGAGACCACCAAAGCTGCATTCCGCTTGGCCAGCCGGTACCCATCAGCTGCCTCAGGAGTACCACAGGCCAAAAAGGCCCGATAGGACTCCTCCTTCAGCTTGACGCCATCCCTCACTGTTGGTGTCCACCAACGGGTTCGGGGATTGCCGCCACGACAGGCACCAACCACCTTACGGCCACAGCTCCGGTCGGCCGCCTCAGCAATGGAGGCGCGGAACATGGTCCACTCAGACTTGATGTCCCCCGCCTCCCTCGGAACATGAGCAAAGTTCTGTCGGAGGTGAGGTTGAAACTCCTTCTGACAGGGGATTCCACCAGACGTTCCCAGCAGACCCTCACAATACGTTTGGGCTTGCCACGTCGGACTGGCATCTTCCCCCACCATCGGAGCCAACTCACCACCGGGTGGTGATCAGTTGACAGCTCCGCCCCTCTCTTTATCCGAGTGTCCAAGACATGCGGCCGCAAGTCCAATGACACGACCGCAAAGTCGATCATCGAACTGCGACCTAGGGTGTCCTGGTGCCAAGTGCACGTGTGGACACCCTTATGCTTGAACATGGTGTTCGTTATGGACAATCCGTGACGAGCACAGAAGTCCAATAACAGAACACTGCTCGGGTTCTGATCGGGGGGGGGGGGGGCGTTCCTCCCAATCACGCCCTTCCAGGTCTCACTGTCATTGCCCACGTGAGCATTGAAGTCCCCCAGCAAAACAATAGAGTCCCCAGCGAGAGTGCTCTCCAGCAACCCCTCCAAGGACTCCAAAAAGGGTGGGTACTCTGAACTTTTGTTTGGTGCATAGGCACAAACAACAGTCAGGACCCGTCCTCCCACCCGAAGGCGGAGGGAGGCTACCCTCTCGTCCACCAGGTTGAACCCCAAGATACAGGCGCCGAGCCGGGGAGCAATAAGTATACCCACATCTGCTCAGCGCCTCTCACCATTGGCAACTCCAGAGTGGAAGAGAGTCCAACCCCTCGCAAGAGGACTGGTACCAGAGCCCAAGCTATGCATGGAGGCTATATCTCGTCGGAACTTCTCGAGCTCACACACCAGTGGTGAGCCCATGGGAAGGGGGACCCACGTTACCCTTTCGGGCTGTGCCCGGCTGGGCCCCATGGGTGCAGGCCCGGCCACCAGGCGCTCGCCATCAAGCCCCACCTCCAGGCCTGGCTCCAGAGGGGGGACCCGGTGACCCGCGTCCGGGCAAGGGAAACCTGAATCCATTAATTGTACTTGTCATAGGGGTTTTTGGAGCCGTGCTTTGTCTGGTCCCTCACCTCGGACCTGTTTGCCATGGCTGACCCTGCCAGGGGCATAAAGCCCAAGACAACTAAGCTCCTAGGATCATTGGGACACACAAACCCCTCCACCACGAAAAGGTAACGGCTCAAGGAGGGGGTTTGATCAAGATTAAAAAAAAAATAAAAATAGAAAACCGTCTTTCTTGTAACTATTTAATATACACTGTTTTCTTTCCAGTTACTGATGGTGTCGTGGTTCATTTGCCTGACTTCAATGCAGCCAGCGTGGGTTTGGTTCCCACTCAGTGATGGTCTCTACAGTGTATGTGCCCTGCGACTGAGTGCCGACCAGCTCAGGGTTTTTTCTGTCTTTTGCCCACACTCAGTAGGGGTAGGCTGACCCCGCGACTCAGCAGGATAAGTGCTGTTGAAATGGATGGATCCATGCATGTCTTCCTTCGAGTGTCAGACTGGCATGAGAAATTACTTCAGTGGTTAAAGCGTAATTTTGGTACCCAAAAAAAACATATTTAATGATAAAACAATCTGGGTTTTTTACAGATTGCAGATATATTACATCAAATGGTGATGGCAGTAATGTAGTAGCATCCTGTAATTGTCTCCTACATGTATGAAGGGTAAAAGGTGTTGCGATACGAACAGGATTATTTCTAATTATTTCTTAAAAGAAGTTGTATTGACATAGAATTTTTTTCATGAATGTTTTAAATCAGGCGGCACGGTGTACGACTGGTTGGAGCGTCTGCCTCACAGTTCTGTGGAGCAGGGTTCAATCCCCGGCCCCGCCTGTGTGGAGTTTGCATGTTCTCACCCGTGCTTGGGTGGTTTTTCTTCGGGCACTCCGGTTTCCGCCCACATCCCAAAAACATGCATGCTAGGTTAATTGACAACTCTAAATTGCCCGTAGTTGTGAATGTGAGTGCCAATGGTTGTTTGTTTGTATGTGCCCTGCGATTGGCTAGCAACCAGTTCAGGGTGTACCCTGCCTCCTGACCGATGAGAGCTGGGATAGGCTGCAGCACGCCCGCGACCCTAGTGAGGAGAAGCGGCTCAGAAAATGGATGGATGGATGGATGTTTTAAATCAGTGGCAGTGACAGTTAAATTTGAATATTTCAGGAGACTTTTATTTTGAAATGCCACAACAGATTTGGCCCCACCTTGAGCTGTCCCCTTATCATGGTGGAGGGGTTTGTGTGTCCCAATGATCCTTGGAGCTAATTTGTCTAGGGCTTTATGTAAACAGGAGTCATGCCTGGAGGTGGGGCTCGAAGGCGAGCGCCTGGTGGCCGGGCAGAGCCCAAAAGGGTAACGGGGGTCCCCCTTCCCATGGGCTCATCAACTGTGGGAGGGGCCATTGGGGTCGGGTGCAGTGTAAGCTGGGCAGTGGCCGAAGGCAGGGACCTTGGTGATCCCATCCCCGGCTGCAGAAACTGGCTCTAGGGACATGGAATGTCACCATCTCTGCCAGGGAAAGAGCCCAAGGTGTTGTGATAACTCGAACGAGGTCGAGAAGTTCTGACGAGATATAGTCGGGCTCGCCTCCACACACGGCTTGAGCTCTGGTACCAGTCCTCTCGAGAGAGGTTGGACTCTCTTCCAGTCTGGAGTTACCAACGGTGAGAGGCGCCGAGCAGGTGTGAGTATACTTATTGGCCCCTGGCTGGGTGCCTGCACGTTGGGGTTCACCTCTGCGGATGAGAGGGTAGCCTCACTCCGCCTTCGGGTGTTGTTTGTGCCAATGCACCAAACACCAGTTCAGAGTACCCACCCTTTTTGGAGTCCTTGGAGGGGGTGCTGGACTGCGCTCCTGCTGGGGACTCCTTCGTTCTGCTGGGGGACTTCAATGCTCACGTGGGCAATGACACTGAAACCTCGAAGGGCGTGATTGGGAGGAACGCCCCCCCCCACCCTCAATCAGAACCTGAGCGGTGTTCTGTTATTGGACTTATGTGCTCATCACGGATTGTCCATAACGAACACCATGTTCAAGTACAAGGGTGCCCCCACGTGCACTTGGCACCAGGACACCCTAGGTCGCAGTTCTATGATCGACCTTGAGGTCGTTTCATCGGACTTGCGGCCGCATGTCTTGGACACTCTGGTGAAGAGAGGGGCAGAGCTGTCAACTGATCACCACCTGGTGGTGATATTGGCTCCGATGGTGGGGGAAGATGCCGGTCCGACGTGGCAGGCCCAAACGTATTGTGAGGGTCTGCTGGGAACTTCTGGCGGAATCCCCTGCCAGAAGGAGTTTCAACTCCCACCTCCGACAGAACTTTGCTCATGTTCCGGGGGAGGTGGGGGAAATCGAGGCCGAGTGGACTATGTTCTGCGCCTCCATTGCTGAGGCGACCGATCGGAGCTGTGGCCGTAAGGTGGTCGTTGCCTGTCGTGACGGCAATCCCCGAACTCGTTGGTGGACACCAACGGTGAGGGATGCCGTCAAGCTGAAGAAGGAGTCCTATTGGGTCTTTTTGGCCTGTGGGACTCCTGAGGCAGCTGATGGGTACCGGCTGGCCAAGCGGAATGAAGCTTTGGTGGTCACTGAAGCAAAAACTCTGACATGGGAGGAGTTCGGTGAGGCCATGGAGAAAGACTTCTGGACGGCTTCGAGGAAATTCTGTTCCACCATCCGCCGTCTCAGGAGGGGGAAACAGCACACCATTAACACTGCGTATAGTGGGGATGGGGCGCTGCTGACCTCAACTCGGGACGTTGTGAGTCGGTGGGGAGAACACTTCGAAGACCTCCTCACACGGCTTCCCATGAGGAAGCAGAGTCTGGGTTCTCTGAGGCGGGCTCTCCTATCTCTGGGTTTGAGGTCACCGAGGTGGTGAAAAAGCTCATCGGTGGCAAGGCCCCAGGGGTGGATGAGATTCGCCCGGAGTTCCTAAAGGCTCTGGATGTTGTGGGGCTGTCCTGGTTGACACACCTCTGCAACATCGCGTGGACATCGGGGACAGTGCCTCTGGATTGGGAGACTGGGGTGGTGGTCCCCCTTTTTAAGAAGGGACCAGAGGGTGTGTTCCAACTACAGGGGGATCACATTCCTCAGCCTCCCGAGTAAGGTCTATTTGGGGGTGCTGGAGAGGAGGGTTCATCGTGAAGTTGAATCCCAGATTCAGGAGGAGCAGTGTGGTTTTCGTCCTGGCCGTGGAACAGTGGACCAGCTCTAAACCCTTGGCAGGGTCCTCGAGGGTGCATGGGAGTTTGCCCAACCAGTCTCCATGTGTTTTGTGGACTTGGAAAAGGCGTTCATCCGTGTACCTCGGGGAGTCCTCTGGGGGGTGCTTCGGGAGTATGGTCCTTGTACGACCGGTGTCAGAGTTTGTTCCGCAGTGGTGGCAGTAAGTCAGACTCGTTTCCGGTGAGGGTTGGACTCCACTAAGGCTGCTCTTTGTCGCCGATTCTGTTCATAACATTCATGGACAGTATTTCTATGCGCAGCCGAGGCGTAGAGGGGATCTGTTTTGGTGGCCTCAGTATTGCAACTCTGCTTTTTGCAGTGCATGTGGTTCTGTTGGCTTCATCAAGCCGTGATCTCCAACTCTCACTAGAGCAGTTCACAACCGAGTGTGAAGCTGTTGGATGAGAATCAGCACCTCCAAATCTGAGAACTTGGTCCTCAGTCGGAAAAGGGTGGTGTGCCCTCTCCAGGTCGGGGATGAGATCCTGCCCCAAGGGGAGGAGTTCAAGTACCTTGGGGTCTTTTTCAAGAGTGAGGGAAGAATGGAACGGGAAATCAACAGACGGATCGGTGCAGCGTCTGCAGTGATGCGCACTTTGTATTGGTCCGTTGTGGTAAAGAAGGATCTAAGCCGAAAGGCGAAGCTCTCGATTTACCGGTCGATCTACGTTCCTACCCTCAACGATGGTCACGAGCTGTGGGTCCGAAAGAATGAGATCCTGGATGCAAGCGGCCGAAATGAGTTTCCCCCGCAGGGTATTCTGGCTCTCCCTTAGAGATAGTGTGAGAAGCTCGGTCATCCGGGAAGAGCTCAAAGTAGAGCTGATGCTCCTCCGCGTTGAGAGGAGCCAGATGAGGTGGCTGGGGCATCTGATTCGGATGCCTCCCGGACGTCTCCTTGGTGAGGAGACCCAACGGGAGGAGACCACGGGGACGACCCAGGACACGCTGGAGAGACTACATCCCTCGGCTGGCCTGTTAACGCCTCGGGATCCCCCCGGAAGAGTTGGATGAAGTTGCTGGAGAGAGGGAAGTCTGGGCGTCCCTGCTAAAGCTACTGCCCCCGCAACCCGACCTCGGATAAGCGGTAGAAAATGGATGGATGGATGGACATCAGATTTGGGTGGGACCACTTTTGCTGGATACCTGGGGTGGTGTAGTGTCCCCCAGAACTGGTCTGGTGTTGTGATAACTAAGATATTTTTTAAGAATTTTTGAAATCCGTGATCATGACAGTGATATATACCAATTTCAAGAGTCTTTTATTTTGAAATGCCACATCAGATTTTGATGGGACCTCTTTTGTTGCAGACCTTGGGGGGTGTAGTGTCCTCTTGAACTGGTATGGTGTTGTGATAACTAGGAAATTTTTCTTTATGAATTTTTGAAATCCGTGATCATGACAGTGAAATACACCAATTTCAGTGGACTTTTATTTTGAAATGCCACATCAGATTTTGATGGGATCTCTTTTGTTGGAGACCTGGGGGGGGTGTAGTGTCCCCCAGAACTGGTCTGGTGTTGTGATAACTAGGAAAACATTTTTTATGAATTTTTGAAATCCGTGATCATGACAATGAAATATACCAATTTCAGTGGACTTTTATTTTGAAATGCCACATCAGATTTTGATGGGACCTCTTCTGTTGGAGACCTGGGGAGGTGTAGTGTCCTCCAGAACTGGTCTAGTGTTGTGATAACTCGGATTTTTTTTTTTTTATTAATTTTTGAAATCCGTGATCATGACAGT
Organism: Phyllopteryx taeniolatus; assembly: GCF_024500385.1. Classification (NCBI taxonomy): domain Eukaryota; kingdom Metazoa; phylum Chordata; class Actinopteri; order Syngnathiformes; family Syngnathidae; genus Phyllopteryx; species Phyllopteryx taeniolatus. The sequence goes on from NC_084523.1 coordinate 352,692, forward strand.
GAAATATACCAATTTCAGTGGACTTTTATTTTGAAATGCCACATCAGATTTTGATTAGACCTCTTTTGTTGGAGACATGGGGGGGGGGTGTAGTGTCCCCCAGAACTGGTCTGGTGTTGTGATAACTAGGAAATTTTTTTCAAATAATTTTTGAAATCCGTGATCATGACAGTGAAATACACCAAATTCAAGAGTCTTTTATTTTGAAATGCCACATCAGATTTTGATGGGACCTCTTTTGTTGCAGACCTGGCGGGGTGTAGTGTCCCCCAGAACTGGTCTGGTGTTGTGATAACTAGAAGTTTTTTTTTAAAGAATTTTTGAAATTCGTGATCATGACAATGAAATATACCAATTTCAGTGGACTTTTATTTTGAAATGCAACATCAGATTTTGATGGGACCTCTTTTGTTGGAGACCTGGGGCGGTGTAGTGTCCCCCAGAACTGGTCTGGTGTTGTGATAACTAGGAGATTTTTTTCAAATAATTTTTGAAATCCGTGATCATGACAGTGAAATACACCAAATTCAAGAGTCTTTTATTTTGAAATGCCACATCAGATTTTGATGGGACCTCTTTTGTTGCAGACCTGGGGGGGTGTAGTGTCCTCTTGAACTGGTCTGGTGTTGTGATAACTAGGATATTTTTTTCAAATAATTTTTGAAATCCGTGATCATGACAGTGAAATACACCAATTTCAGTGGACTTTTATTTTGAAATGCCACATCAGATTTTGATGGGACCTCTTTTGTTGGAGACATGGGGGGTGTAGTGTCCCCCAGAATTGGTCTGGTGTTGTGATAACTAGGAGATTTTTTTCAAATAATTTTTGAAATCCGTGATCATGACAGTGAAATACACCAAATTCAAGAGTCTTTTATTTTGAAATGCCACATCAGATTTTGATGGGACCTCTTTTGTTGCAGACCTGGGGGGGTGTAGTGTCCTCTTGAACTGGTCTGGTGTTGTGATAACTAGGAGATTTTTTTCAAATAATTTTTGAAATCCGTGATCATGACAGTGAAATATACCAATTTCAGTGGACTTTTATTTTGAAATGCCACATCAGATTTTGATGGGACCTCTTTTGTTGGAGACATGGGGGGGTGTAGTGTCCCCCAGAATTGGTCTGGTGTTGTGATAACTAGGAATTTTTTTTTTATGAATTTTTTAAATCCGTGATCATGACAGTGAAATATACCAATTTCAGTGGACTTTTATTTTGAAATGCCACATCAGATTTTGATGGGACCTCTTTTGTTGGAGACATGGGGGGGGGGGGGGGGGGTGTAGTGTCCCCCAGAACTGGTCTGGTGTTGTGATAACTAGGAGATTTTTTTCAAATAATTTTTGAAATCCGTGATCATGACAGTGAAATACACCAAATTCAAGAGTCTTTTATTTTGAAATGCCACATCAGATTTTGATGGGACCTCTTTTGTTGCAGACCTGGGGGGGTGTAGTGTCCTCTTGAACTGGTCTGGTGTTGTGATAACTAGGATATTTTTTTCCAATAATTTTTGAAATCCGTGATCATGACAGTGAAATATACCAATTTCAGTGGACTTTTATTTTGAAATGCCACATCAGATTTTGATGGGACCTGTTTTGTTGGAGACCTGGGGGGAGGGGGGGGGGGTGTAGGTTCCCCCAGGACTGATCTGGTGTTGTGATAACTAGGAGTTTTTTTTTAAAGAATTTTTGAAATCCGTGATCATGACAGTGAAATATACCAATTTCAAGAGTCTTTTATTTTGAAATGCCACATCAGATTTTGATGGGTCCTATTTTGTTGCAGACCTGGGGTGGTGTAGTGTACCCAGAACTGATCTGGTGTTGTGATAACCAGGAGTTTTTTTTTTTAAAGAATTTTTGAAATCCGTGATCATGACAATGAAATATACCAATTTCAGTGGACTTTTATTTTGAAATGCCACATCAGATTTTGATGGGACCTCTTTTGTTGGAGACCTGGGGGGGTGTAGTGTCCCCCAGAACTGGTCTGGTGTTGTGATAACTAGGAGGGTTTTTTTTAAAGAATTTTTGAAATCCATGATCATGACAGTGAAATACACCAATTTCAGCGGACTTTTATTTTGAAATGCCACATCAGATTTTGATGGGACCTCTTTTGTTGCAGACCTGGGGGGGTGTAGTGTCCCCCAGAACTGGTCTGGTGTTGTGATAACTAGGAGATTTCTTTCAAATAATTTTTTTAAATCCATGATCATGACAGTGAAATACACCAAATTCAAGAGTCTTTTATTTTGAAATGCCACATCAGATTTTGATGGGACCTCTTTTGTTGCAGACCTTGGGGGGGTGTAGTGTCCTCTTGAACTGGTATGGTGTTGTGATAACTAGGAAATTTTTCTTCATGAATTTTTGAAATCCGTGATCATGACAGTGAAATATACCAATTTCAGTGGACTTTTATTTTGAAATGCCACATCAGATTTTGATGGGACCTCTTTTGTTGGAGACCTGGGGGGTTTAGTGTCTCCCAGAACTGGTCTGGTGTTGTGATAACTAGGAGTTTTTATTTCAAGAATTTTTGAAATCCGTGATCTTGACAATGAAATATACCAATTTCAGTGGACTTTTATTTTGAAATGCCAAATCAGATTTTGATGGGACCTCTTTTGTTGGAGACCTGGGGTGGTCTAGTGTCCCCCAGAACTGGACCGGTGTTGCGATATCTCATTAAAAAGATTTAACAGATTTTTTCACTCAGGGATAATGAAAGCAACATATGCAGTTTTCAGAGATTTTTATTTTGAAATACAATATCAGATCTTCATCAAACCTCTTTTCGTGGAGTCCTTGGTGGTCTGTCACACAGATCTGGCCTTTTCTTGCGATACCAATGGGATTATGTTGGGGTGGTTTTGGCTCAATAGGTAGAACATG